>NW_028281441.1:12500-80592 GCF_059751285.1 Brachycentrus maculatus
TTCGCCTCATAAATTTGTTTTTCGTTCTTTCCTCACTCATTCGTTCTACTTGTCCAAACCATCTCAACATATCTATTATATGTGTTGAAATAAATAAATGGTTTCGAAAAGAAAATAGTAAAATTATGAATTTTTATTTTCATAATGTATATAAAGGGTCCGCCAAATAACATTTTTTTTTTGAAAATGGGGCGCAAAACATCGAGTGTAGCTTCGGCTGTGTGGCACGTAGCGCCGTCCTGTTGAAACCAAATGTTGCCAATATCCTCCTCTTCAATTTTTGTGAACAAAAATCCGTTCAACATGGCCCGATAACGATCGCCATTGACTAACGGCCACTCCTTGCTCATTTTCAAAGAAAAATGGCCCAATTATGCCTCTGGACCAAAATCCGCACCAAACAGTGACTCGTTTTGGGTGTACCGGCTTTTCAATGTATGCGTGCGGGTTTTCTGTGCCCCAAATACGACAATTTTGCTTGTTTACATACCCGCCAAGATCAAAATGAGCTTCATCCGAAAAGATGATTTTTTTGGCAAAATCGGCATCTTCTGTAAGTCGAATGTCGCAATATTTCCCAGCGTTGTTCAAGCGTATACACAACCATATTCGCTCAGCGGAAGGATAAAACTAATTATCTGTCAAATCAGACATGAGCTAAGTGTTACCATTCACGAAATAAGCACTAGTTGAAAAAAAAAACTTTAGATGGCGGACCCTATATATACTTTTAAAAAAATTGTGCGCGGAGACTCGTCTGGACCCTTGCGCTGCCGATCGCTTCTTTAATTGGATGTTTGCGAGTTCGGCCTTAAGATATTTTCGAAGAACATATTTTCATGGAATACTACTATACTTATTATTTCTTCTCATTTTATTATACACTAACCCTCACCTATTGTATACAAATGCATTGCATAAAAGCAGTGTTATCTTGATTTATCAAATACGTAAACGCAAGGTGATCAGTTCTGCGCTTCAGGTATCAGTCCAAGTTAATATTTTATCACTTTAATAATGAATTGTATAAAAGCAGTGTTATCTTGATTGTTAAATACATCAAGGCAAGGTGATTAGTTATGTCTTTCAGGTACCAGTCCTGGGTAATATTAGATCACTATTAGAGTGAGTTATCATTTTCATTTAGTTTGATCGAACCCGGGACCTCCAGCGAGGTAACCAAAAGTGCTGAACTACACTACACTACAGAGGCAGACATATCGCTCACTCCTTTCAAGAACGTCATAAATAAAAAATTGTTAATTTTCAGTTGTGCATGTTTTCGGAATGCCCAGAAAATGTACTATATCCCAGCAAAAGAGGCAGATTTTTAACTTAATATTTACCCGCTACAGGGCAGAAAGTGTTGGTTTTGCATTTCGAACAAAAGGTATTGTTTAATTATTTTTTTTAATATACTAAATATTTTTCAAATGGAGATAAAAGCTTTAGGTTTTACCAAAAAAGATCTGTTGCACAGTAAAAAGTTCAATAAGTGGCTTGATATTTATTTTTAATACATTGTATTTTTAAACTTTAAAAAACGTTCTCCTGAAAAATCAAGTTTTTTGATTTATGACGTTCTTGAAAGGAGTGAGCGATATATGGTTTACATTACCGGTCAATTTACTTGTTAGTTATGTCTCTTTCTTTCTTTTTTACCTACATCTTAAAGCGCATAGGGCACAGCAAATGATTGATATCTTGGATATAAATATTGAACAACAAAATGCTGTATCAATATAATGGCCTATGCACCTTAGATATGGGTAAAAGGAAGTAAAATTCAACAGGAGAAAAAAAACAGAAATATTATTTTAGGAAATTTTATAACTACAATAACAATGTACAAAGTTTATCTCTTTATTGGATGATACAAAAAATATTATTTAATATTAACAGTGTGATTTTTCCTTTTTATAACATTTAAACTAACTTTGTTATAAAATCATTATATTTCCTATTTTGACTTAATTATCATGTAAACCAGTTTCCAAGCAAACAGCTTCTTCCTCAAAAATAATTAATAATGGAAGTCATAAAAATACATACGAATTTTATTTATTGTTTCGGCATTAACTTTGTGGTAAGACATATTACAATGATTAAAGAAAACACTTGGTTTTTTACCACTTGAGTTTTATTATAGACTACATATTTCAGAAGTTAAACTTCCATCATTCAGGTCTGTATAATAACTAAAAAATAAAATATAAAAATTTGTGCCATTGCTTTCCATTTTTCCTTTGTTTTCAAAAACTCCTTTCCTTGACTAACCCCTTCCCCTTACTTTCCCCTCTCCTTATTTTTAGAACAATTTTATATTTTATATTTTAGTTACTATACAGACCTGAATGATGGAAGTTTAACTTCTGAAACATGTAGTAAACATAAAACTCAAGTGATAAAAAACCAAGTGTTTTCTTTAATCATTGTAAGACATATGTATATTGTAGAACCCCAGAAATCGGAACAAGATTTTGAAGCAAAACACTTAAAACTCTGAATACATTTATTATTGCATAAAATTATTATATACGCGTATAATCTAATTCTATTTTAAAATCATTGATAAGTTAATGAAGTATAAAGTAGTGTCCCTGTAAAATATTATACTGAAATAAACGTTGCTTGTAACCTTGTAGTTCTATGTTTTCATTCAAACCCTTATCCGCACCCCAATGGTGCATAGGGCACTGCATCATACAAACACAGTGTTATCTTGATCGTTAACACACGAAGGAAAGGTGATCAGCCCTCCGCTTCGGGTACCAGTCCAGGGTAATATGGAATAAATATTAGAGTGAAAAAATCACTTATATTTATTTGACCCCCCTGGGAATCGAACCCGGGACCTCCAGAACGGTAGCCGAGCGACACGAGTACACTACGGAGGGTAGTTCTATGTAGGTTACCATAATTGTGTGTTAATTAAAGTTTTAAAAAGATATATGGTGATTTTATAACAAAGTTACATTCTTGTGTTATAAAAATAATTGATTTTAAAAAGAAAAGATTCAATCATCGCTGCTTTTACTTTTGTGTTTTCGCTTTGATTTGTGTTTATGTTCTTTGTGCTTTTTCTTGCTGCTTTTCTTAGATTTCTTGTGTTTGCTTTTTGACTTCTTGGATTTGACTTTGTCCGCCTCGATCCAGCCATCACTGTTGTCACTAGACGAATCCACTTCTACGACTGACGATTTACTGGAATTTTCCACTGGCCCCGCAACTTTACTATCTTTCGGTCTAAAAATGTGCTTCTCTGGTAATTTCGGACCGTAATAATCTGAGCTTACATCGGATTCCGGATGGCCTGCATCAATTTTAGAATAAGTAACATTATTTGCATTATCTTTCGGTGTTTGGTTTTTATTTTTATCATTAGATACCTCAGCTTCTTTATTTAAAGTAATTACATCGTCATCATTTCTGGTTGAGCTGTTTTGCCACGAATTCAGCCTGTCGAAGTTTAAATTGGCGAAAATTCCTTTAGGCGGTGATTCATTTCTTAGTACGTTTCTCGGAGGTGATTCAAATGGATTTTTAGATTCTTTCGCAGGTTTTTCTGGGTCAGTAACATCTTTTTGTTTAGAATCATCGTCTTCTGCATCCGATTCACTATCGCTTAAGAAGATGGCTTTGTAGAGATCTATTTTGTTGAAATTGTCGATCGTTTCTTTGATTTCTTCCGATTCTACATCTTTTTGTTTCTCTGTTACTTTCTGGAATTCCAACTGCACTTTTTTGGTAGCCAAACTTTCTAGTTCCTTTTCTTTTTCTTGTAAAAACAGCTCCGCCACTGTCAAACGTTTCGGTTTGATCGGTTCTTCTGTCTTCTGACTTTCCTCTTTATTTAGCTCTGCATCTTTTTCATTTTTCTTTTCAATTGATATTTGCTTATTAGTATTGAGCGGTGCCCTATTATCGGGACATTTATTTTTTTCGACAGTTTTAGCGCCAGTGTGTTCTCTGAGGAAACTGTTTTTATTGTGTATGGGTGCTTCTAAGTATTCAAATATTGAATAAGTCAGCTTCTTTTTATCTTTTCCTGGCTGCCCGATCCTGAAACATATTTTAAAACTGTAAAATAATGTTTAGAAATAGTAATTTATTAAATTGGCATTTAGTTGAATTACATAATTGTGTCAAACCAATGTCCAACATACATGCCATAACTAGGCGAAACAATTGTCGCAAAATTGATTTTTATGTGTTTTTTCAACAATAAAATACAACTTAGTAGACTCAAAAAATCAGTGATTGATTTAACATTTAATACATAAATTAAAATGGAGTTCTACAAATTAAACGCCAAATCTATAAACAAACTATGAATATGACTGACAATAATATGTAAAAAGTCACTCACTCTCCTTCATGGGGATCCGCAATATTGAACCTTCGACAGAGCATAGAGTCCGGAACCCATCGCTTGGTCTCCCTGGTGAGTTTCCCAAACATCCCGAGTCTGGCGGCTTCCAGCTTTTCCGGATCAGCATACAGGGAGCTGTCTCTCGGTTGTTTTTCCACTTTCGTTATGTCTTCGTCCGGACGCGCAGCAGAGACAAATCTATAAAAAAAGAAAATCCACATGGTTCTTTAAATTATATATTTTAAAAATACATACGCAAATATTTCAATTTCACACTACTTTCGTAGACCAAAAAAGCCCGTTATTAAAAATAAGAATCTTTGGAAGTTGTGTAAGAGTGGGTATGATCCTAGAAACTTCGACTCAAAATCGCGACACTAAAAACGGGACAACAACCCAATTTTTGTTAATGTTATGTATATAGCGGATATCATGGATCGCGTGACAAGACTCAAGTGGCAATGGGCGGCACATGTTGCAAGACATGACCCCACAAGATGGACCCCTAAAATTTTGAGATGGAGACCTTGGAAGAATAAAAAAGGCGTCATAAGATGTCAAAAAAGACGACATAGCTGCTGTGGGAGGTAGGATAAAAAGAATACAAGGCTGAGATGATCATTATCGATAAAATGAAGATAGGTGTGTTGAGATGGTTTGGACGTGTGAAACGAATGAGAAGGGGAAGAATGGTAAAACAATTTTATGAGGCTAATGTACTTGGAAATAGAAGCATAAGAAGACCGTGGAAAACGATTTTTCAAGTATTTGAAATACTTGAAAGTAGTTAGGAGAGGAGTCAGAATAATCAATGTGTATATACAACATATGCATTTAAAAAAATTGGTGTTTGTAAATGATGCAGAATGCATATAAATATGTGGCACAATAGAACTTTAGAAAAAGCGATATTTACCAAGTAAAAATCCAATTAAAAATGGAAATATATTACCACAAAATAACTGGCGAATCAATTAATTCAAATAACGAAGACCAAGAAAATCTCGACATTATGTAGTATATCAAAAACTTGAATGTGGTCAGATCAGGAGTCGGAATAATTGGCGCGCATGTTTGAGGAGATGCATAAATCGCTCACTCCTTTCAACAACGTCATATATCAACAAAAAAACAGGAGATCGTTTTTAAAGTTTAAGAATATAATAAAATGTATAAAAAATAAATACCAAGCTACTTACTGCACTTTTTACTGTGCAACAGATCATTTTAGGTTAAACCTGAAGGTTTTTTATCCATTTGAAAAATATTTAGTATATAAAAAAATATAATTAAACAATAGCTTTTCTTCATAATGCAAAAACAACACGTTCTGCCCTGTAGCGGGTAAATATTAAGTTAAAATATGCCGCTTTTGCTGGGATATAGTACATTTTCTGGGCATTCCGAAAACATGCGCAACTGAAAATTGACGATTTTTTAAATATGTGATGTTTTTGAAAGGAGTGAGCGAAATGTGAAAAAGTGAAGATTGTTGACTTGTTATTTATAATATTATATTATACATTACCTTTCATTCATCAATCCCGTAAGCGGCTTGTATAACTTGAAAGACCTCTCAAACTCCGATAATTCCCGTACCCGCTCCCACTCCGTTAGTCGTGACTTCTCTCCGCTAACCGACAGATCCTCGCTCGTCACATCCCGTCCGGAACATCGCAACTCCACGTACTTCTCATATCGCGACTGCTTGGTCGGGTTTGCCGCAAACGGTTTGAAAGCGGCCGTCTTTTCGTCATCACTTTTCTCGGTGTCTTTGGCCGGACCGGGATCTGTTACGAAGCTGACATTCCTCCCGGTAATCGCCGCTATTCTCTCTTCGTAGGTTTTGGATATTGTAACTTTATTGTCGCTTTTTTCAGGTTGTTGATCGGTCGAAACAGTTTCCTTTGCAGGACTCTCCGATATTGTTTCACCCAATAACGCACCTCGATGCCTCGCACTCAAATCATGGCGACCCAAACCTACGAAACAAAACAAAAATATATCAAAATATGGAATTTTTAATAAATATGCAATTATTAAACCATGACACAGTGATCAATTTTTTTTTAATAAGTATAATGTCCGCCTCCGTAGTGTAATGGTCAGCACGCTCGGCTACCGTTCTGGAGGTCCCGGGTTCGATTCCCAAGGGGGGTAAAATAAATATAAGTGATTTTTTCACTGTAATATTTATTCAATATTACCATGGACTGGTACCTGAAGCGGAGGGCTGATCACCTTTCCTTCGTGTGTAAACGATCAAGATAACACTGCGTTTATATGACACAGTGCCCTATGCACCATTGGGGTGCGGATAAGGGTTTAAAAAAAAAATAATAATAATAATTCATTCAAAATATTATTACCTTCGTAAGCGTGAAATTTATGTAGGTAATAATAAGACACAATAGCAAGATATTTTTATTTTTTTTAGAAGTTTGAAAAGGGTCTCATGTGAGGCTTAACACTTAGATAGTAAAAGAGAAATACTTGTGTTTTTTATAATTTATAAAAATTATTAAATTTCATACTATGTCTGTGACCCTAAGCGGCTCATTATTAGAAATAGGTATCAAATTATGGTAGAGTGGGCTCAAACCGAGAAACTCTGACTCAAGAGTCCGTGACACTAACCACGGGACCACAACCCAACACTCTTTGATCTTGTGTTTCTATGAATGTTCATATTATATATAGTATGTTATTGCATTGTGTGTCGTTTAGCTGGGAGGTATTTTCATGCAATTTGTGTGAGAAAAAATTGTTTTTACATATAGACGTTTGGCTGTCATGCATTGTTATTTGTTGAATGTGGAATCCTCTGCAGAATATATAAGTGATATGTCTCAAAACATTGAGTATTATTTTAAATTTGTAAAAAAATATATTGTCCGCCTCCGTGGTGTAATGGTCAGCACGCTCGGCTACCGTTCTGGAGGTCCCGGGTTCGATTCCCAAGGGGGGTAAAAATAAATATAAGTGATTTTTTCACTGTAATATTTATTCAATATTACCATGGACTGGTACCTGGAGCGGAGGGCTGATCACCTTTCCTTCATGTGTAAAACGATCATGATAACACTGCGTTTATAAGACACAGTGCCCTATGCACCATTGGGGTGCGGATAAGGGTTGTATATATATATATATATATATAAAAAAATATATATTTGTGAGCAAGTATCTCGCAAAATACATAGTAAGTTCATAGAGGCTCAACGCAACTAAAATTATAAGATCGTATTAATTAGAAATGTATAGAAATTATAAAAAAATGTAACTTTATTATGTAAATAAATAAAATAGTACATAGTAAAAATAAAATTAAAAACAATTGCATTTTACAACTTGCCTCTGTCCCTAATTTCCGGAGCAGTTCCCGAAGTTCCTTCACCGAGTGGACTGAATCTGGAAGGTCTAATGACAGAAGGGACAAAATCACGAGGCAATACTGGAGGCGGGTAAACTTTAACAGGAGTGACCTTACTGCTAGCGGGTACAAAATCGGACAATACCTGTAAAAATACAATGACGAAAATGTAAAGTTTTCAACGTATTGAGAAAATGTTGAAAACATGTTTTCAAAATGTTTGTAAATAAATTGTCTGGTCAAATTACAAGTTAAAATAATAAAATGAAAAGGATATGTTCTGGCGTTTCTCTTATATGTGATTATAATCCTAGATTCGGACCTCACATACAAATAAAAGAGTTTCTGCTCAATAAAAAAGCTTCTTCATCTCACCAATAGAGAAATCTATGAAGAAGCTGAAGAAGATTCAAGTACAATGTTTCGAAATTGGATCATATATATAGAACTTCAAAGAATTTGAGTAGTGTGGTTGTCAATCGTGGGTAGAATTGGTGAATGTCACACGTGTGTAAAGTGATCACTTAAAACAGCCTATGCCCTAGGTCGTTAGCCCTGTAAATGCCCAGACTTCCATATTCTTTCATTAATTGATTCCGCAGTCACTTTGTGGTAAAATCTTTTTCATTTTTAATAAATGATTTACTTAGTAAATACCACTATTTCTTAAAATCTGCTGTGACACGTGTTTCAATGCATTCCGCATCATTTTCAAACACCGTACGGTGTAAAACGTTAATCAAAAATTCCATATTCTTCTTCATGTATGTTGAGATGTCAAAAAATAATATCTAAAGTTTTCGGTTTATACTTAAATTTTGTTTCATCACAAGACTTATATACTTTTGTCGTATATAAATATTTCACTTACAGATCTGTATGATACCGGAGGTTGTTTCGACTTGGATGCGCTTCGATTTTTGTCACTCGCCTTTCCCAAATTATCCAGCGCAAAGTCATAATTCGACAGGTCTTCTCTGGCGTAGATATCTTCGTCTTCTTCTTCCATCGCCCCTACTCCAAAGGCCTGCCCCCTTATTGACACCTAAAACATAAAAAAATTATAGGTGCCTAAACTTGAGATGTCCGCCTTCGTAGTGCAATGGTTAGTACACTTGGCTACCGTACTGGAGAAGAACACACAAAGAAGTTTATACTTATAACCCTTATCCACACCCAATGGTGCATAGGGCACTGCATAGTATTGGCGCAGTACTATCTTGACCGTTACTTACATGAAGGCAAGGTTATCACTCTTGCGCTTCAGAAACCAGTCCAGGGTAATATTAAATAAATATTACAGTGTAAAATCACTAATATTTATTTTCACCCCCCCCTGGGAATTGAACATTCTATTCAACGAAAAAAATACTATTTGCAAAGCCGAAAATATACTATTGACTTACGAAAATAAAACAGTTAAAAAACAAAAGTATTGTTTTAAATTCTATTCAGGTTTTTTTTTTAAATACATTTGCATCTGAAACATGTATTCTTCTTAGAATTCTAGCCTACGAATGGTTATGCAGATTGGGAGGACGGTATCTTTACTCGGTCGTATCTATTTGCGTATTGACCTCTTAATCCTGCATTCATTGTTTTCCCGCATTCATAGATTATTTTAATAGGTCCCTTTAAAAACTATGGATAGAGGTTTCACTGTATATGATTTATGTATGTAATATGTTTTGAAATAAAAAAAATAAAAATAAAATTTATTGCCATACCTTTTTTCCTTTATCACTGGTGACAAGATGGCTTCCTCTCCATTCTCCCGTCGCTCCCGTGTCCGATTCTTGAAAGGTGCCGAGAACTGAGTGTCTGCTCAAGCCGGAATATCCCAGCCCGAAGCAGTTGGTCTTCGGTTCTGCCATGTACGGCTCCAAGTCATCCGGTTCGAATAACAACTCCGAATACTCCTCATCTCCTTCAGAACTCTCATTGCTCTCCGGATCGGCTGGTTGTTCCTCTAACTCCATCGAAGTGCTCTGTAGTAATGCAATATCGGTTATGAAAAACAAATTTACATTTTAAACTACCTTGGAAAATTAGACTTAAAAATTGAAATGTAAAAATATAACATTTCGCTCACTCCTTTCAAGAACGTCATAAATCAATAAACTTGATTTTTAAGGAGAGTTTTTTGTTTTCATTTTTCGTTTTTAAAGTTTAAAAATATACTACAATGTATTTAAAAATAAATATCAAGCCACTTACTGAACTTTTCACTGTGCAACAGATCTTTTTAAGTAAAACCTGAATCTTTTTTTCTCCATTTGAAAAATATATACTTCATTTAAAAAAAAATTATTAAACAATGCCTTTTCTTCAAAATGCAAAAACAACACTTTCTGCCCTGTAGCGGGTAAATATTAAGTTAAAAATATGCCTCTTTTGCTGAGATATAGTACATTTTTTGGGCATTCTGAGAACATGCACAACTGAAAATTGATGATTTTTTATTTATGACGTTCTTGAAAGGAGTGAGCGATTTGTACAGGGTGTCCGGTGGCAGAATCAGGATTTCAAATTTAAATAAAAAATAAACTGCAAACTGCATTTATTTCAATAGCTATTACAAAAAAGAGAAGTGCAGATTTAATTCCTTCTTCCTTCCTTAATTCAAATTATTTCGTCTAAATGTAGACCATCACGTCGGACACACTCTTGGAATCTGACCTCGGTATTCCGTGTCACTCGCTGGAGAAGTGACATCCGGATGCCATTAACTTCGCAAACAATATTTTCTTTTAGTGCAGAAATGTCACGGGGTCGGTTTCATACACTTTGCTATGCAAACGCGCACGGCCGGGGCCCTGCACATTGTGACACAGGTGTTTGAAAATTAAGCAAAATGCATCTAAACACGTGTCACAATAGAATTTAAGAAATAGTGGTATTTACCAAGTAAAACTTTTATTTTATTTGTTATCAGTAATAATAGACTTATTTATTGCTAAATTAACACACGGGAAGTATCTCAATTTTTTTGTAAAACCCCACAAAACAACTGGTTTATCAGATGACAATAAGAAAGATGCCAAACTGGAATACTCACTCTAAACTCTTTGGGTATATGGCAGGAATACACTTTTTTGGTCTTCTTCCTCTCTTTCCTCATCACCTTCTCTCCAATACCCTTGCCCGGCCTCCAGCCCATACTTCGGAGTATCTTCATGGCGGCCGTTTCGTGAACAGGCTCCAACAGTACCTGCAGCACGGGCTGACCTGTGAAAGGAATGAATAAAGAAAAATCTATAAAACAAATGTATAATACAAATGCAGTGGAAATTAGGAGCAGAAAAAGACCGAGGTACTTGAAATACTTGGTGTTTTTTTGTTTTTTTTTAAGATGGGTATTGCATTTATTATTTACGTTGCTTTTTATGTACAAGGTTTATATAGGATCATTGGATTGTTGTTTCTTCTAACTAAATAAACATGTTTTTATTTAAATCTGTGTTGGGAACAGGAGGGATAATCTAGTGGGGCCAATCAAGAGCTTGTCAGCATTTGCTCATTGCTGGGAGGAAACCACGTTGTACTCCTGAGGAGAAGGCGGACTGTTGACTGTCATCAGCAGACCTTCCGTTCCACTAGAAGAGGGGGCTACTTGGATGTGGACAGTGGCATGCAGTTTTTAATCAAGGTAGGCAGTAGGGTTGGGTAAGGATAAGATATAGTAGGCACTGGTCGTGTTTCTATATGGAACATAAGTAATCCAGGTGATGCACTGCTTTTCTGCCTACACAGAATGCATGCCTCTGGGTATGAACAGGTCAAGGGTCGATATAATTTGTGAATATGTAGGAGGATGCATAAACAGTGTGGTATGGCGTTTTATCCTCTCTGTGGAGAAGTGATGTGATAGCTACTTAGTTGGTTGAGGATTTCCTTCAATTTTTTTTATTCGTCTCCCACAAAGCCAGTTTTTCGGTGGGTCTCGGTAAAAATTATATTTCACAGTTGAATTATACAATGATGATTTTTTCACTCTAGTATTTATTCAGTATTACCCTGGACTGGTAACTGAAGCGGAGGGCTGATCACCTTTCCTTCATTTGTTAACGATCAAGATAAAACTGCGTTTATATGATGCAGTGCCCTATGCACCATTGGGGTGTGGATAAGGGTTTGAAGAAGAAGAAGAAGGATTATACTAAATATTTGCAATAAATTCCGTGTTGCCCTGGAAAATAAATACTAACCGGGAATAGGGCCATCGTGAAACTGTGTCTGTCTTTTTCTTTTGTTTCCTCCAAATTCGTTTGTCGGCCGAACTTCTCTCGGAGCTATGCCAAACTCACTTCTGTCCTCATCGTCCATAAAGTCTTCGGGTTTTTGGAATTGCTATAAAAATGAAAGAGAAGAACACAAAATGTGGGATAAAAATGGTGGTGTTTTTATATATTTTTTTTTTGACATCTCATCAAAAATGAAGAAGAATATGGAAGTCTGGGCATTTACGGGGCTGACGACCGTCGTAGGCTGGTTTAAATGATCACTTTACACACGTGTAACATTCGCCAATTCTACCCATTATTGACAACCACACTACTCAAATTCTTGGAATTTCTATGTATAAGAACCAATTTTGAAACATTGTTTTTGAGTCACTAGAACTTCACTAGAGACATCTATTGGTAAGATGAAAATTGGGAGCGTTTTTGCCTAGAATTTTCACTCATGAATTAAGTGAAATTACAACTTTAAACATAAGGAGTAAATCCACTCATGAGTAGGTATAGGCAGTGGCGTGCACAGAGTTTTTAATTGAGGTAGGCAGTAGGATTGGGTAAGGATAAGGCATAGTAGGCAATGGTCGTGTTTCTATATGGAACATGAGTTATCCAGGGTAGGCACTAGTTTTCTGCCTATATATAATGCACGCCTCTGGCTATAAAACACGTAAAGTTGAAGACTAAGTAGGTCCACGATAAGCGGTGTTGCAAAAGCCGTAGCTAGATTTCATGAAGGAAAGGTGATCAGTCCTCCGCTTCAGGTAACAGTATTGAATAAATATTAGAGTGAAAAATCACTTTTATTTATTTGACCGCTCCCCATGGGAATCGAGTCCGGGACCTCCAATACGGAAGCCAAGCGTGCTGACCGTTGCACTACGGAGGCGGACAAAAATAATATAAATAAATAAAATAAAATAACACAAGTTTGTAATGACTTACAGCTTTCTGAATTCGGTCCGAGCGGGAACTCTTAAACGTGGAAGGAGTCCATCCCTCAGGAACGGCCACCGTATTCCCATGGCCGGCTGAAAAACCACCAGTGAAGGCCCCATGAAATCGCCGTTTACCATTGGCATCCAGGGCGTACTGCTCGCTGACATCTTGATATGACGACTTCTTCTTCGGCACATCATCTGAAACACCTCACACCTTGTCAAAGGATCCTTGGAATAATTTATATAGCAAAAAATAGGCATTGAAATCATTGAAAACGACAGTCAATCAATTGAACTACTTCACAATATTCATTTAAAACAGTAGCTAATAATTTGACTCACCTTCGTCATAAGGATCTAAAGGAGTTCCATATCTACAATAGTTTTCATCGTCAGAATCGTCACTCATGTTATATATTTTGTTTTTAATTTATCTCGAACTTTTAAGTATAACCTTAAAAATATGTTTACAACGAAACGTCAAAATTACACTTCCATAGACAAAATACAGATTGCGCATTTGTCAACCCACTATAGAAAAATTGAGTAGGTACCTTATCAGAACAGAATATGCGCAACAAATATTTCTTTTTGTTTCTATGGATACCGAACTTCAAAAAGAAAACATAACCAAGAAAATAATTGACGTATCATTTGTTTATTTTTAAACAAAATAATATATCATTTCAAACAAATATCACTAGAAATATTTAATTTATGATATTGAAAAACCCTGAAGTTCTCAACCAAGAATGGATTTGAAAGCTAGGCTGCGGAAATACATTAAGAAGCTTGAAGGTTTGTTATTCGAATTGAATAAAACTATTTTCGCGCAAATGCGTGTAACAAGTATTTTTACTTTTGCAACAATTATGAATTACATATGTAAACAAGTATATTTAAATTAATTTTGTATTTCAGACTCTCCGGATTTTGTGCCTCCCGAAAAACGGTTAGAAATAGAGACCGCAGAATTCAATCAAAATTACAAGCCAAACTTGCCAGCCCCTGAGGAATCTTACAAGGCCATCCCTAAATTCTATCACAAATTACCCGAGGAGAATGAATTTCTGGGCCGCAAGCTCAGAGAAGAATCCCGGTCGATGTTTCTTCAGGAGAAAAGTGAGGAATTGGTGGAAAATGCTGAACTGAAGCAGTTCTGGTCACTTCTAGACAAGGGGGACATGTTCACATGTGCCGAAGACCAGTACCTAACATACACCGAGTTTAAAAAGCTCAGAGACAAAGTGGAACCGAAGTTCAAGTAATGATTATCCCTTATTTTGTTTTTTTTTTTTTATTTGTTCAGTTTATTAATGAGATTATTTCCTCGATTGATTTGGCATCACTTTGTGGTTATATCATCGAAACACGTGTCACAGTAGATTTCAAGAAATAGTGGTATTTGCCAAGTAAAACTATAATTAAAAATTGATAGATTTTACCACAAACTAACGTCCTAATCAATTAATGAAAATTGTGAAATAGTGCATCTTATAAACGCAGTGTTATATCGATCATTAACACACGAAGGAAAGGTGATCAGCTCCGCTTCGGATACCAGTCCAGGGTTATATTGAATAAATATTCAAGTGAAAAAATCACTTTACTATTATTTGACCCCCCCGGGGATCGAACCCGGGACCTCTAGTACGGTAGCCGAGCGCGCTGAGGAGGCGAATGGTTAAACACATATATACAAAGAATATAAATTTACGAGAAAGTAACTGCCGAATCAATTAATGACAGTTTTATCAATTGAATTTTCTCTCATTTCAAATCACGTTTTGTAGGCCTTTCCTCACGGCAACAGTGTTTGGAAAACTGCAGCGAGAACATCCCGGATGTGTGGCCGTGGATTCCCTATTCAACTATGTGATGCGGAAATCCTGGTACAAGCAGAGCAGGATCAGATTATCCGTGTACGACCCCACGGGACAAGGCTACCTGAGGGAGCAAGTGAGTTTGTGAATTTATTCACCGGCAATTCTCTATTGGCAATAAGCCATATTTACCCATCAACCGACTGGTTGAAAACCGAATATGTGTGCCGTTGATGGACGTCTTCGGACTGCAGGGATCTTACATTTCTACAGGCAGTGCTTGCCTTCCATGTCTGGCAATATTCACTCATTTATCTTACTTAGTATTATCATTTAGTACTGGCAGTACACAACGAAATCCTGGTTCCAACTCTAATGTATGGAAGTGAAACATGGAGTTGGCAAAAGAAGGATGAAAATAGACTGAGTGCAATCTCTCAGAAGAATGTGCGACAAAACGATGCATGATAGATGTTCGAATAGTGAAATAAGAAAGGAATGCAACGCTGAGATAAGCATTATCGATAAAATTAAGAAAGGTGTGTTGAGATGGTTTGCACATGTAGAACGAATGAGTGAGGAAAGAACGGTAAAAGAAATTTATGAGGCTAATGTTATTGGAAAAAGGAACAGAGGAAGACTGAGAAAAACATGACACAATCAGGTATGCCAAATACTTGAAAGTGGTCAGGTTAGGAGTCGTAACAATCGGCGGGTATGTATGAGGAGATGCATGAACGTGGAAGAGGCGAAGAATGTTTGCAAAGACAGAGTGGTGTGGCGCTCTATTCTCTCTGCCTACCCCTGCGGTGAAGCGGCGTGATGGTTAGTTAGTTAGTTTAATTCTCTATTGGCAATAAGCCAAATTTACCGATCAACCGGCTGGTTGAAAACCGATTATGTGTTCAACGATTATGTGTGCCGTTGATGGACGTCTTCGGACTGCAGCGATCTTATATTTCTACAGGCAGTCCTTGCCTTCTAAATCTGGCAACATTCACTCATATATCGCTCACTCTTTTCAAGAACGTCATAAATAAAAAATAAAGTCAGTTTAAAAATATAATATAATTTATTCAAAATAAATATCAAGCCACTTATTAAACTTCTTACTGTGCAACAGATCTTTTTAGGTAAAACCTAAAGGTTTTTTCTCCATTTGAAAAATATTAGTATATTTAAAAAAAAAAATAAACAAAACCTTTTCCTCAAAATGCAAAAACAACACTTTTTGCCCTGTAGCGGGTAAATATTAATTTAAAAATATGCCGCTTTTTCTGGGATATAGTACATTTTCTGGGCATTCTGAAAACATACACAACTGAAAATTGATGATTTTTTATTTATGACGTTCTTGAAAGGAGTGAGCGATATGCTCCACATTCCTCATTTTATCTGTTTTTCTTCTAGATTCTGCCATTGCGAGGCTCGATTAATAAGTTTATTTTGTTTCAGGACCTTGACAATTACATCAAAGACCTAGTGCCGACTCTGCCAGCGCTAGAAGCTCTGACTCCGTCATTCGGCAGCTTCTACGTCTGCACGGCTTCCAGGAAGTTCCTGTTCTTTCTGGATCCACTCCGGACGTGCAGAGTGAGGATAATCAACATCCTGGCTTCCAACTTCCTCGAAGACATGATCGAGGTACAATGAATCAGTAATGGGCGATTGAATTTAAAACACATTTTTGGGTACAGTATCACATTGCCTAGTCAAATTTTTCGCATCTGGTTTGGGTCCGTTAGGGTTGCTTAGCCAATTTGACGCACTTTAAACACATTTTTAAAATATATTAATCTTCTTCTTCTTCTTCTTCTTTTTGTAGATCCTAGGGATCTGTTTGTGCCTCCGCATGTCGCTCTTGGGATGTTGACTCCCAGCTGTCTTTCCATCTTTTCGGAGGTCTGCCTGGGGGTCTGCGTCCTTCAGGGTTACCTTGAAGGGTGATACGTAGAAGTCTGTCCTCTGACATTCTATATAAATGAGATAATGAATTATATTTAGTAATTATTTCAAAAATACAGAATTCTACTGTCAAAACTTTTTTTTTCATTTGAACTGAAGCAAAAGTTATTTAGAGTTTTTTTTTTAAATCACGTTTGTTTTTTGGAGTAGGTAAAAACATCCGATTCCGAAGTGTAATGGTCAGCACACTCGGCTACCGTTCTGGAGGTCCAGGGTTCGATTCCCAAGGGGGGTAAAATAAATATAAGTGATTTTTTCACTGTAATATTTATTCCATATTACCATGGACTGGTACCTGAAGCAGAGCGCTGATCATCTTTCCTTCATGAGTAAACGATCAAGATAACACTGCGTTTATATGACACAGTGCCCTATATTAAATTATTATTAAAAACATCACTGGCAGATTGAACATCGCCAGTATAATGTTAGACTTTGTTTATTTATTGTTTGCATATTGAAGGCTTTTATTGTTACCAACAGTTGCGGGAAGAAGATCTGTCGATGGAAATTCAGGAGAAGAACTGGTTCTCGGCTACATCGGCCCTGAGAGTTTACGGCCAGTACTTAAATCTTGACACCAACCAGAATGGCCTACTGAGCCTTGACGAACTACAAGGGTAAGTATTTATATATTTTATTGCCATTTAATTTTGTAGAAGTTAACACATTTCGGAAAGGAGTTTTTTAGGGTTTTTTTTTACTCCATATTTATAATTTATATTTGAAACACCGACTTTGTGATTTTCCATTTTATAATTGAAATGTAACTTTGTTTTAACCTTTTCCACTCTGACCATTTTTTCTCATAACTGATCAGCAACTCTGATTTAAAAAATGCGACGTTTTTCTACCATTAAAATAAATATTTTGGTTCCCTAATTTTGGGACACTCTGTCTGGCAATTTGTATGACCATGTTATTTAAGATTAACTGTATTTATCTGAAATATTTTTTGGTAGATTATAGGTGATAGAGAAATCAGTGATTAAAGTTATACCTGCACCGGACCAGACATTGTGGCCCACGGAGTTGCCTACTAGAATAATACGGGCCAGAATGTCTGGCCTACAGAGTGGTAAGAGTTAAAATCACTTTATAGTGATTTTAAAACAATGTTACATTTTAATTATAAAATGTTGTTCAATTAAAACGGATGTGTTTTTCAACAATAAAATACAACTTAGTTTACTCAAAAATCAGTGTTTGATATTAACATTTACTATATAAAAAATAAATACATTAAATATGTATGTAATTCCTCCTTTTCTGCCTTTGAAATGAGGCCGGCGCAGAAGGTAAAAATATCCTTCCCATCCTTAAGCATCAATCAACTAAACGGGTAGAAATGCCTTTCCCGTCCATTAGTAAGGTACATTGAAACAAGTTCCGTGGTCTAGAGTAAGATAGGAACAAGAAACATTTATTCCTATCTTTATACATAGACATATTCTAGTTGTGCTTGACATGTGGCCTGACGCGGAGTGTTGTGCGGGCAGGTACGGGTCGGGCACGCTGACGCGCACGTTCCTGGCGCGGGTGTTCCAGCAGTGCCTGACGTACGAGGGGGAGATGGACTACAAGTCCTTCCTGGACCTCGTGCTCGCGCTGGAGAACCGCAAGGAGCCGCAGAGCCTGCAGTACCTCTTCAGGGTGCTGGACATCCACCACGCCGGCTACCTGGACAGCTTCACCCTCAACTACTTCTTCAAGGTCATATTGCACTCGCAGAAACAACTGCTCGACTTTCAACCTAATCGTATTCATATTTATTGAGATGGCTTGGACATGCGGACGAATGAGTGAGGAAAGAACGGGCAGACAAATATATGAGATAACTTTTTCTTAAAATCTATTGTGGCACGTGTTTCGACACCGTACTGTATTTGAAAATGATGCGGAATAGATCGAAACAGGTGTTAGAATAGATTTTAAGAAATACTGGTATTTCTTAAAATATGAAAAATTAACATTTTCTTCTCATTATTGACTGCATTTTTGTTATTTCGATCATATTTTCTGTTTTAAAAATCTGTAAATTAGACTATTGATCTTTAAATGTAAGTTTTAAGGATTTATCTTTCAAACTTTATAAAATAAAACAACTTTGTTTTTAACCACTTTTTTATTGGTACATTTATTCTCCAACCGGTTTTAACAAGAACCTTGTCATGATCAGGGTTTAACATGTACTCTTTTTTTTAATAATTCTGTTCAAGGCAAATATCAGGCCTTCAACAAGTCGTCTTGTACCACTTTCGATAAGTCAGAATTTTCCATTATTTCTAGGATAATAAATACCCTTGCTTTCTATAACTGGTACATTTGTGAACAAACTTTCTATAACTGGTACATTTCGAAACCGGTTGGAGAAAAAATGTACCAATAAAAAAAGTGGTTAAAAACGAAGTTGTTTTATTTTATGAAGTTTATTAAATGTGCTACAAAGTATCTGCGAAAAACATTCAAGAAATTTATCTTTCAGATTCAATTATAATATTGCTCTAACATCCATTTTTTTTTAACTAACTAACCATCTCGCTGCTTCGGCAGGGGTAAGCAGAGAGAATAGCATGCCACACCAAACTGTCTTTGGAAACAATCTTCGCCTTTTCCACATCCATGCATCTCCTCATAAAAACCTGCCAATTATTCCGACTGCTGATCTGACTAATTTCTAGTATTTTAAATACTTGATTGAGCCAAGTTTTTCATTAGCCTTCCTCTGCTTCTATTACCAACCACATTCTCCTTACATTTTTTTTATCTGAAGAACAATTTCAGAAATAGTAGAACATTAACTCATTTTGAGTATTTTTAGTTTTCTCAGTATGCTTACGAAAATAGTATATCATTATTAGCAAAATAAATATATAAATTGATCTTTTCCTGCAGGCGATTCAGGAGCAGATGGAAATTCACGGGCCAGTCGTGTTTGAAGACGTGAAGGATGAGATATTCGACATGGTGAAACCCGCGGACCCGACCAAGATAACACTGCAGGACCTCATCAACTCTGGCCAAGGCAGCACCGCCATCAGCATACTCATAGAACTGCAGTGCTTCTTGGCCTATGAGCACAGAGAAGCGAATGCTCCTATCCCACAAACTATGGATTGAATCTGAAGTACAACATTTTGAGGGTGTCCCAATACTAGTTCATAAAACTGTATTTTTTATATTTTTAATTCAAGTTTTACTTAGTAAATACCTCTATTTCTTTAAATCTATTGTAACACGTGTTTTGATGCATTCCTCATCATTTTCAAACACCGTATTTACTAAGTAAAAATTTAATTAAAAATGGATAGATTTTAACACAAAGTGACTGCTGAATTAATTAATGAAGTTATTTTTTACATTTTTGACATCTCAACATAGAAGATTTTAATTTTTCATACAAATAGAAGGAGTCTTTGCTTAATTAAAGCTTTTCTTATTCCAACATAGATGGCTGTTGTGATCTCACATGTACTGTGCACAAGTTTGATCAATAAATCTCCATTCATTTTTATACCCTCATCCGCACCCTATGATGCATAGGGCACTGCATCATATAAACGCAGTGTTGTCTTGATCGTTAACACATGAAGGAAGGATCATCACCCTCCACTTAAGGTATCAGTCCAGGGTAATATTGAATAAATATTCAAGTAAAAAAAATCACTTATATTTATTTGACCCCCCCTCCCTGGGAATTGAATCCGGGACCTCCAGTACGGTAGCTGAGCGTGACACTACGGAGACGGACAGAAAACAATATATCTAAGGGTTCCGAAAATTGAGTAGTGTGGTTGTCAATCATGGGTAGAATTGGTGAATGTTACACGTGTGTAGAGTGATCAAGCCTGTTGGTCGCAAGCCCTGTAAATGCCCAGACTTCCATATTCTTCTTCGTCTATGTTGAGATGTCAAAATGTAAAATCTGAAGCAATTTATCCAATGCGCTTGAAATAGTCTGGCAGAAAAATTAATAAAAAATTTTGTGTTTTCTGTTAGTATATAGAATTGTAAATAAATACACATATATTTTGTAACAAATGTATATTTTAAAAACATAATAATAATAATTGATAAGAAAAATAAAAATAAAAATGATTTATTTTAATGCTTTCGATGATTTCGTGAGTTGGATGACACTCTTACATGTAAAGGGATTGTTTTAGATTAGTTATTATTACTAATGCCACAGATTTAAAAAAATATATATATATATATATAAAATCATAATAACTTCCTGCGCCTGTCAGTTCCCACTCACAGTGTGAACTACTCAGGACGGGGCCTGGAAACTCTATAGAAACTATATTATTTCGAGAAATAAAAATACTTTGTGTTCTGATCCACTCACATTTTCATTTAACCAACTAGTTTCGGCAACAACCTGTTGCCCTCTTCAGGGTTACATTTATTACTAGTAATAAATGTAACCCTGAAGAGGGCAACAGGTTGTTGCCGAAACTAGTTGGTTAAATAAAAATGTGAGTGGATCAGAACAAAAGTATTTTTATTTCTCGAAATAATATATCAATATGATCCACAAAGTTAATGCTTTCAATATTCAAAACATCTATAGAAACTGTTTAGTAAAAGAATTATAGTTTGCAAGTCAACCAGTAAAATGGTCTTAGAGATAATTCGGCTGTCCAAACTTAAAACACAGTAAGGGACATTTTTTTTAGTACGTTTTTTTTTTGCATTTTTGGACTAAGTAGAATCTACTTAGTCCAAAAATGCAAAAAAAAACCTACTACAAAAAAATATCCCTTACTGTGTTTTGAGTTTGGACAGCCGAATTATGTATTGATGTAAATTATAAATAAAACACTTGTGTTTACCACTTATTGTTACAACTAGTTTCGGAAGCTACAGACGCTTCCATCTACAGGTTGGAATATAAACTCTATGAGTTTACTAGAATCTACAGTTTATATTCAAACCCATTGATGGAAGCATCCGTAGACTCCAAAACTAGTCTTGTTACTACTTTTCTTCTCTTTTTTAATCACACTTTAATTTAAAATTTATCACACGGATTCCTGTGCCATTCTGTATTCGTAGACGCTTCCCCGTTCACTGAATTCGGGACATCCCTCTTCCTGGAACAGTGCTTCTCCCGTGCCTCCCTCTTCCGGGACACCGTACCCACCGCCACCCGGTGTCAAAAGAATGAAAACATCCTGTAAAAAGAAAGGAATTATTTTACTATAAAGCTTTCTGCCTCCATAGTATAGTGGCTACCGCGTTTGGCTACCATAGGGGGGGGGGGGGTCCATGGGTGCCCGCAGAAAATTTTCTAGGGGGGTAAAATATTTTTAGTTATGTTTAATGTAGTTTTAATTTATTGTAGCGTATTTGTATGGCGATGAACAGACAGGACACTGTAGAAATGAAGGGCATACTTTAGTAACAATTTTTTTATTAACACCTAAATAAAAATAACATTATTTGACTATTTTCAATCAATCCATGGGGGGGTCAAATAAATATAGGTGATTTTTTTTACTCTAATATTTATTCAATATTACCCTGGACTGGTACCTGAAGCGGAGGGCTGATCACCTTTCCTTCATGTGTTAACGAACAAGATAACACTGCGTTTACATGATGCAGTCTCCTATGCATCATTCGGGTTTAGATAAGGGTTTGAATGAATGAAAATTTTGTCATCATTTTAAAATATTTTGAATTTTTTAATTAATTTTTACATAATTTTTATCTTCGTAATACATACCGTAGAACGGGGCGACTTGAACTTTGATGTGTTACTTGACTCCAGTACAAAAAACATATTTAGATCTGTATTTGGTCTACAATAATGAACGTATCGACATGATTCATTGTTTCCCTGACAGTTGACACTTATACGTTCATTATTGTAGACCAAATAAAGATCTAAATATTTTTTTGCACTGGGCTCAAGTAACACATCAAAGTTCAAGTAGCCCCGTTCTACGGTACATAGATTTCGTGAAATGAAAAATAAAAAATTAATGTAAAAAGAACCCACGCCCCAGAGAATGTCCAACATCAATTATTGTACTCCCGGAAAGGTTAAAAATGGATAGATATCACCACAAAGTGGTTGGCAAATCGATTAATAAAAATTTCACAGGAACTCACCCCTGGATTTACGTCAACCGAAGTCTTTCCTCCAAGATTTATCATTTTTCCGGATTTACGGCGAAGATAGTTGACCCCTCTCTCACCCGGCATTCCACCTTTAAATAAATCATGATTAAAAGAAAATTAATTCCAACTGATGAGTTGAATGAAGATTTTATTTAGAAAAAGTCAGGTTTTTTGTTTTAAATATATATAATAATAATAATAAATGGAATGTTTCCCCAAGACAATGCTCTGTGTCACAAGTCAATGAAAATTATGGTAAAGTTTAACGAATTATGCTTCACATTTTGCATTTCACAATATATTATAATTACAAGTACAAAAAATATGTTTTATCAACCTTTTCATCTCTCTGACCATTTTTTCTCATAACTGATCAGCTACTCTGATAAAAAAAAATGCAACGTTTTTCTACCATTAAAATAAATATTTTGGTTTTCTAATTGTGGGACACTCTGTCTGGCAATTTGTATGACCGTGTTAATTAAGATTAATATGTTATTGGATTAAAACCAATATTTTTAGCTTTTCCACTTTATTTTTATTTGACCAGCGACCGGGTTTCGTCGTTACTGACATCATCAAACTGGTGATGTCGGTTACGACGAAACCCGGTCGCTGGTCAAATAAAAATAAAGTGGAAAAGCTAAAAATATTGGTTTTAATCTAATAACATATTAAAAATGCAATTCCATCACGAAGTGTCAGTGGATAATATAAATCTATTAATTAAGATTAACTATATTTGTATGAAATATTTTTTGGTAGAATATACTTGGGTGATAGAGAAATCAGTGATTAAAGTATACTTGCGCCGGGCCAGATATTGTGGCCCACGGAGCTGCTTCTAGAATCATACGGGCCAGAATGTCTGGCCTACAGAGTGGTAAGAGTTAATACAAAAAAAGATCCCACAAAAGCATGGCCTGTGTGTGGGTATACATTATATTTTAGGTTATAATAAAGGGCACTGGCAAGAATACAATTGCTTTCCCATCTAACATAATCTCCAGATCTGGGCCCTAGCGACTACTAGCTTTTTGCAGATCTCAAAAAGATGCTCCAGGGAAAGAAATATGGCTGAAATTAAGAAGCTATTGCCGAAACTAAGGTCTATTTTGAGACCATTCTAATCATTCTACAATAAGGAATCGAAAAGTTAGAGGAGCTCTGCAATGAATATATCACTCTTGAAAGAGAGTATGTTGACAAATATAGTAGAATTTCTAAAAAAAAAATTCTCAGTTGCGCACTACCCGGAATTTTACTGTCCGGCAGTCCGGTTTTGAAAAGCGACTACGACAGTTTAGCGTGATCGAATTTACGCGCAACGTGTTCATGCACCGATCCGAAGAAAGATGGACAAAAAAAGCACAAGCCAATCATCATTTAAAACGCTAACTGACGTGCCGGATGGTAAAATTCCGTGTGATTCCGTGTAGTGCACAAACGCCCTTAGACTGTTCATTCATTGGATGATGTGTTATATTAAAAAGTATTAATTAAATTAATATTAAAAATTTAGTCCGGAAGGTGTCTTATCTGAAGCATGTGCTGAGAGGAGGGAAATACAAGCTATTGCACCTAATAGAGGGTCGACGAGGTGTGGGCAGAAGGCAGATCTCCTGGATCTAGACTAAACAAGATTGGATGGGGATCAGGACCATCAAGGTGCTGTTTAGAGCTGTCCACGACAAGTACAATTACTCTCAAGTGTTAGTGGACGTCAGGGGGACCTGACATGACACAAACAGAAGAAGAAAAATTAAATGAATAATGTACCTTCCATTCCATAAGGTTGAAAAGCTCTCCGTTCTGTCAACACGGAAAGTGTCATGTTTCTTCTAAACATCATTTCTCTTCTGACGCCATCTCCTCCGGGCCATTTTCCTGCAACACTCACACCATTTGATTTCCTTCCTTTCTTTCTGTCCCTGCCTGCACTGAATCATGCATAGGGCATTGCACCTAAATCATGCATTGTTAACTTGATCAGTATTCATTTGAAAGCAAGATTCTTTCTAAAGTTTTTTTCTTTAGATTATCTCACTATTTCTAACTACTGGTGTAAGAGCATTTCACGCCATCAGTCCTGCAACCAAATTTGTTGCTGAACTGCAAAACTGGTTGCGATCTGGTAAGTTCACTTTGCCTATAGCAGTTGTTGTAGCCATTACTAAATACACAGCTCTTTTAGATATCGAAAAAAATATATATATATATATATATATATTTATATATGTAAAAAAAAATTAAAAATAAAATTTTAAGATACAAGAAAATGAGAATGTAACGTATTTATTAAATTGGAGTTAGGCAATACAAAAAATAATCAGAAAACTTCTCAGTTCTTCTGTTACTCTTCTCTTCTTTGGTCCAACGTCTATATGTGTCTTGAAATTGTCACAATAGTGAAATACTTCCATATATGGGATATGATATGAACTACGCATAGTGGAATGTTTTTTTGGTGGTTTTATATGTACACATAAAACCACCAAAAGTGCCGCAAGTAGACACCCGGCGGGCCGCATGTGGCCCGCGAGCCGCGGGTTGGCCACCCTTGCTCTAGAGCCATATTATATATTCTGCATTGATGTACTCCAATACCATGCATGCATGATACATTGCATGTATCGCAATACCTGGCTAAAGGAGAATACAACAGGTGAAGACTGATAGTCAAATGTTACCTTTCCCGCCAGAGCCGGTTCGCAGGCTGAAGGTCTCCAGGAGGAGCGGGTAGCGCCGCTCTATGATCTCCAGGTCGGTGATGCGCGTGTTGGTCATGTGCGAGTGCACGCCCCCCGCCCCCACCCAGCCGGGCCCCGCGCCGGCGCCCCCGGCCACCGTCTCGTAGTAGCCCCACCCGCTCTCGCCCAGCGTCACGTTGTTCATGCAGCCCTGCGACGCTGCACACACCTAGAGAAGATTGAAAGTTAGGTTAGGTTGATATCGCACACTACCTCAGGGATAGAAATCCCACACTACCTCAGGGAGCTTGGCACCGTTGGGTCCCTGTGGTGTCTTTCTGAAGATTTTTTCCCCAGCCGCAAAAAAAAAATTGATATCGCACTCAGTGACCCCACGTTGCTACTGACAATATTCAATGCCTGCCCAAGGGCGTCTTCACTACCTCCTGAAGGTACATAGACTGGTGCTCATACCAAAAGGCAAGGGAGCACCAGCTGGGCCCTCTGCATGCTGGATGGCATGGGAAAGATGCTAGAGAGGCTCATCTCGCAACGGATTCAACGTTTCTTGGAGTCTTCCGGGATTGTCCCCTCAATAGTTAGGCTTTTGCCCCGGACGCTCCAAAATCAACATGGTAGCTCAAACCGTAGACACAGTCCACATTACAAGGGGATGAAATAAAGTGTTTTAAATACAAGAGAAGAAATAAATTGTTTTAATGTTTTTCATCAATTGGATAAGAACACAATACACTTACAGAAACAAATAAAAGTACAAGTTAAATAAATATCGCTCACTCCTTTCAAGAACGTCATAAATCAGAAATCGTCAATTTTCAGTTGTGCATGTTTTCGGAATGCCCAGAAAATGTAAAAATGCCCAGCAAAAGCGGCATATTTTTAACTTAATATTTACCAGCTACAGGGCAGAAAGTGTTATTATTGTACTTTGAAGAAAAGGTATTTTTAATTATTTTTTTAAATGTACTAAATATTTTTCAGATGGAGAAAGAACCTTCAGGTTTTACCTAAAAAGATCTGTTGCACAGTAAAAAATTCAATAAGTGGCTTGATATTTATTTTTAATACATTGTATTATATTTTTAAACTTTAAAAACGTTCTACTGAAAAATCAAGTTTTTTGATTTATGACGTTCTAAAAGGAGTGAGCGATATATAAAGAATAGAAATTTGGTTGTAAAAAAGAGTAATAACAATAAAAAGTAATGAAATAAAAAAATAAAATAAAAATTAGAACTTAAAATTAAAAGTGAGTCATAATGGAACACAACTCCCTTCCTATTGGCCAATTCTGGTCGTTCTTTCCGGATTGCTTCATTCAGACGGACAATGATTACAAGTGCTATGTGTGATTATCCTAAAGTAATGGATCCTTCCTTAGCATACTTACAGAAAATGCTTTGAGCACCACATCCACGATTCTCTGTGAGGTAAGCACATTTCCCCCCACCACTGCCGCATCCTCTCCCGGATCCAACAAGCTTCCCGGAGGTATGATGACTTGAACGGGAGTCAGGCAGCCCTGAAAATAAAATATATGACATTACACACGTGAATATTGAGAGTGAAGTAAGAATATACGAGACATGTGCAAGAGGATTGTCACATATGGGATAGAGACCAAAGCAGACACGGTGAGAACAAAATCTCTTTATCCCTCCCTTCCCGGTTTTGTGTGCATAGTACACATTGCTTCTAATAACCATAATATCTCTATAAATATAATAAATACAAGGCTAAGATTTTAGGTTTTCCTCCATAACATATTTACGCATTCATTTTTTAAAAAAATATTAATAACAATCAGAATTTATCAGGTATTTTGAGGTATTTTGTGAACATCGGAGGTATTTTGTGAACATCGGAAACAAATTCGCATATAAACAGCGCGCAAAGAGTGTACGGGAACGGCGACACTATATTCGCATCTCACTCTTGCATACATACACTGTTTAAGCGTGAGGAACTCAAAGCTCAATGTTCTCTAGCTAGCTAGCAAGTTTGCGGCAGTCGCTCTTGAGCTTTCGACAAGAGTGGACCTATGCTTGTTCCCTGAGCGTTGCCAGATGGTCTTTTAATGTTTTCAGGAAATAAATCTTAATTATTATAATTTTTTATTTCATTTATAATTAATTAAGGGGATTACCTATGAATGTCCGTATTTTATTTTAGCACCAAAAGGGAAAGGTTAAAAGAGGCAAAGATTGTTTTCAAAGGCAAATTGCTGCGGCGTTCTATTTTCTCTGCCTACCCCTGTGAGGATGCAGCGTGATATGTAATTAGTTAGTTAGTTAGCAGATATGTAGAATTTGACAACCACTTTTATAAAGTGTTCTTTTTTTAACCTGTATCACGTATGCGAAAAACTGTCTGCCAAAAAAAAAAAATTATGTGTAACATTTGTTACACATAATTTAAACTTATTATGTAAACTTATTATGTATTTACATATGCGGACGATATAGAGAGAGAGGGGACACGATAATAAAAAAGTTCCATAATAAATGCACCTATTATGGAAAAGTTTTGTCAGCATGAATACAACAAACATTGTTTTCGTAATTCTGTAGAAAAAATTTTTTTTTTTTGCCTGTTACTCGGAAAATAACCCGAGAGTAAGAAGTGTTTAACATGAAGAGCCCTTGTTTTGTGGCGGTCTAGTTAACGCACACTGAATATTCAGTCCATACAGAGACGCACATTTCTTTTAACCGTGCGTCTTGAGATATGCCTCATTCAGATGAGACACGTGACTATTTTATTACAAGACCTTATGACCTGATTGAGTGGCACATCGTGCCCGACCATGCAGCGCAGGCAGTAGATGAGTGCCGAAAGGGTGATGGCGCGGGGCGCGTTGCAGTTGCCCCACACCTCGGGGCCCGTGCCCGTGAAGTCGCACACGGCCCCGCCCCTCCGGGGGTCCAAGGTCACCCGGAGAGCGATGGGAGAGCCGTCGTCCATGTGATCCACGGCACACAACTCGTGGCTTCCAGTCTTGGCGAAGGTCTTGGCTGCTATGTCCTGGAAATGGATATCAAAAGGAATAACACATCAAGTTAGAGGCTTGCCAATAGTAACCGAAAAATAATAGAGAAAAAAAAATCTTTCTTTACCTATCAAAAGTATTTTTTTTATTGATTTATTTGAGTCAACAACAGCTACATATATAAAACAAAACATTAAAAGATATTCATTAAATGAAGCCAATTATTTATTAATTTGGCGTTTAATTTGTAGGACTCCATTTTAATTTATGTATCAATTTTAAATCAAACACAGATTTTTTTAGTCTACTAAGTTGTATTTCATTAACAAAAACACATAAAAAAATTATATTGTGACAATTGTTTCGCCTTGTTAGGGCATTACCAAACGAATGTGAAGATCAAATGGACTACGGTCCTTATGTAGCTATACAAATCTAAGTGACAGTTTTAACACGTGCAGCAATAATTTATGGGAGACAACAGTAGAGACAACAGTGTTAAAACTATCACTTAGAATTGTATAGCTACATAAGGACCGTAGTCCATTTGATCTTCACATTCGTTTGATAATGTCCTAACAAGGCGAAACAATTGTCACGATATAATTTTTTTATGTGTTTTTATTAATAAAATACAACTTAGTAGACTCAAAAATCTGTGTTTGATTTAAAATTAATGCATAAAAGCCAAAAGAAACACAAAAAGATTAGTACAAAATATTTAGTACAGATCTAGCGTTTTTTATCAGAGATGGTGCATTTATTCCATAGTCTGGCCACTTGGGCAGTACAGGAATTACTGAAGAAGGAGTTTACTTACTTTGAGCATGTCTCTAACAGCCAGTTCAGCATTGGATTGGATATACTGCATGTACGCTTGCACCACCTCCAAGCCATAAGATGCTATAAGTTCACTAACAAGTTGCATACCCTGAAACATCACAATATTTATTTAAATGCAGTAAACCGGTACGAAGGCTGTCTGGAGATTGGATTTGTACTCGGTGAAGAAAAAATGCCACCTATTAAATGCCTGCATCGCTCCCTTTCTCCGATACGCCTGTTAAACATGACACCTTACAAGATATCCACCAAGAAGCGAGGAATAAAGAAATACGACACAGAACGCAGTAATCTATGATCACAAATCGCTCACTCCTTTCAAGAACGTCATAAATCGATAAACTTAAATTTCAGAAGAACGTTTTTATAGTTAAAAAATATAATACAATGTATTAAAAATAAATATCAAGCCACTTATTGAACTTTTTATTGCGCAACAGATCTTTTCAGGTAAAACCTGAAGGTTTTTTCTCCATTTGAAAAATATTTACTATATTTAAAAAAATAATTAAACAATACCTTTTCTTCAAAATGCAAAAACAACACTTTCTGCCCTTTAGGGGGTAAATATTAAGTGAAAAATATGCCTCTTTTGCTGGGATATAATACATTTTCTGGACATTCCAAAAATATGCAAAACTGAAAATTGTCAATTTTTTATTTAAGACGTTCTTGAAAGGAGTGAGCGAAATGTCACCAAAAAAAGGTGATTCAGTTAGCTAGTTCATATACTTTGCATACCCCTGATGGCTGCCATCAAGCTTGCTTATTTAACAAAGCAAAGGTTTTCGACGCACAGGACATCAACTGCTGACAATTTATCAGCAATCCTAATCTGGACTTTGTATCTAACCTAACCCAACATAAGTTAGGTTAGGTTATATGATCTTACTCTTCGATCAAATTATGTTAGGTAGATGATCTTACTCTCTGATCAGATTGTGTCAGGTTAGATGACCTAAATCTCTAGTCTAGTGGTTCTTCCCCTGGGTTGATCGAACCCCAGGGGTTCGGCGAGTCAGTCTCCCGGGTTCGGCAGAGGTCAAAACACACACCTGCCTTATTGTAAGAAATTATGAAAAATGATATGACTTACAATATATTCATTTATCCAATAGATCTAGTGCAATCAATCTAGCAATAAAAATAATACAAGAACTCAAATGCTAAAACCATTACACATACTCCCCATCGTACATATTTTTTACTAGTATGGGACTTCAAATCAGTCATAATAAATGTACTAGATCTATTCGGCTGTCCAAACTTAAAACACAGCAAGGGACATTTTTTTGTAGTATGTTTTTTTTGCATTTTTGGACTAAGTAGATTCTAGTTAGTCCAAAAATGCAAAAAAAAAACTACTTCAAAAAAATGTCCCTTACTGTGTTTTGAGTTTGGTCAGCCGTATTGTCATAACGTGTCGTCATTGCGATATATGCACTTTTTTTATGATAATCATGTTATAATGGCCTTATACTTTATTTTTAATGGTTTTGTTCATTTTTTGCACGTATGTATACCTATGTTTTGAATTTGAGAAAAAAAAGTTTGATTTTTCCAAATAAGGGTACGGTAAATGCACAAATTGAAACTGGTGGTGTTTGGTACCTCCAGCACGGTTAAGAACCACTGCTCTAGTCAGATTATGTCATATTGAAAGCTGTCCCACCGCATGCCCAGATCTGATACAGAAGCATCTAGACTTCCTGACAGATCTGCTCTTGCAAAGAATTTTTTTTTTAACTAAGTTGCGAAATTTATTGAAAATGTGAAACAACATAAAATTGTATCCCAATTTTACTGTGAATTTACATTTAAAAGCTTTCAATATCCCTGTCACTGCCAATCTTAATAAATACAAGTTTGTAAATCCATCACAAAAATTTCTAGAAGTACCCCGGTGTAGGCAGTTAGTCAGCTAGATCCGATTCCGACCCGATGTTGGCCGGTACACAGATGCCCACAACCCCAACCAGCACAGCAGACAGATTGCATTAGGTTAGATGACTTAACTCTCAGATTAGAAAAGTTCTTACTCTCTGGTTAGCAGCGACCTGGGCTTTCAAGTCGGACAGGTTGTCTGCCAAGTTCCGGGACTCCCGGAGCTCGTGAGAGAGTTCCTTTTCCCGGAGCACCCCGCCCTGCAGCAGCAGGAAGGAGGTGAAGGCCGCTCCCTCCTGCGACAGGCTGGTGGAGTGGGGAGGCATGGAGCCGGGCGTTATTCCACCGATATCAGCGTGATGACCCCTCGAGGCTACGAAAAATATCGGCTGCGATATGCCTCTGAAAAACGGTGTAATATTTCTTGAATGTTTTGCGCAGATACTTTGAAGCACATTTTATAAACTTTGTTTTCACCACTTTTTTATTAATACAATTTAACCTACCGGTTTCGACAAGAACCTTGTCATCATCAGGGTTTATTTTCATTCAAAAAAATTAAAAACATTCAAATACTCTCACCAAAAACTTCCACACACTCTTTTAGGATTTTTACGGAGCGTTTGGAAGTTTTCGGTGAGAGTATTTTAATGTTTTTGATGTTTTTGAATTAAAATAAACCCTGATGATGACAAGGTTCTTGTCGAAACCGGTAGTGTAATTGTATTAATAAAAAAAGGGGTGAAAACAATGTTAATTAATTTTATAAAGATGTAATATTCCTCATTTATATTAGACTTCTATTCTTCCCAATGGTGTATAAGGCACTGCATCAGATCTAACAAAAGAATAACTTGATTTTCAAATAAGAGGAGTTGAAGGTGGTAAATTCAGTGCTCCAGGTCCTTGGATTTAGGAGTGGAATATGTGTTAAAAAATTGTCATATATAATAATAATAATAAAAAACCCTATCCGCACCCCAATGGTGCATAGGCCACTGTGTCTTATAAACGCAGTGTTATCATGATCGTTTTACTTATGAAGGAAAGGTGATCAGCCCTCCGTTTCAGGTACCAGTCCATGGTAATATTGAATAAATAATACAGTGAAAAAATACAATCACTTATATTTTATTTTTACCCCCCTTGGGAATCGAACCCGGGACCTCCAGAACGGTAGCCGAGCGTGCTGACCATTACACTACAGAGGCGGACAGATATATGTCATATATAAGCGTTTCATTTTTTTTATTTAAAGCCCAAATTCTAACTGCTCAAATAACCATTAAGTTTTAAAAAATCAGACAGTAAAAAATCATGATGGATAATAATTTCAACAGTTTAAAATTCTCAACATTTTGAGTGTGTCCAAATACTTGTTCACAAAATTTGGATTATCTCCAATTACAGTAGTTATTTTAATATCATTTTTTGACATCTCATCAAAGATGAAGAAGAATATAGAAGTCTGGGCATTTACGGGGCTGACGACCGTCATAGGCTGGTTTAAGTGATCACTTTACACACGTGTAACATTCACCAATTCTACCCATTATTGACAACCACACTACTCAAATTCTTGGAAGTTCTTTATATATGAAACAATTTTGAAACATAATTCTTGAATCACTTGAAATTCACTAGAAACATCTAATGGTGACATGAAAATAAGCTTTTTATTTATTTTTATTTTTATTGGTTCATATATATGGAGCTTTCAAGAATTTGAGTAGTGTGGTTGTCAATAATGGGTAGAATTGGTGAATGTTACAGGTGTGTAAAGTGATCACTTAAACCAGTCTATGACGGTCGTCAGCCCCGTAAATGCCTAGACTTCCATATTCTTCTTCATCTTTGATGAGAAGTCAAAAAATGATATGTTTAAAATTCTATTAGTCCAAAACTGACAGTTTAAAACCACGATAATTTAAAATTCAAAATGGTCAAATGTAAGTTCGAAATTCAAAGTTCAATGTTGCGAAATAAGATGTTTAAAAAACACGTACTTATGGAAGACGGGAGTGATGACAGTCAGGTCTGGAAGGTGAGACCCGCCAGCTTTGGGATGGTTGGACAAGATCACATCGCCTTCTTGGAGAGTATCACCTCGCACAGTAATCTGAAATGTCACTTTCATTTCAAGAATTGTTTTTCTCAAAAGGCGCGGCAGGGTCAGCTGAAGTCTCACAGCTTCGAGGAATGTGTTGATAAATTGGATTGCACATGGGATGAATAGAGTTATTTCATATTATCAATATTCTTAAAGGTGGAGACTGACCGGCGCATTTCGTCCTAACGTAACATGTTACACTATTTATTGATTCGGCATTAACTAAATAAATAATATAAAAAACGTTGGTACAATATTCTCTATACTGGATTAATAACTAATAACTAACAGGTTTCTAAACTATTACCCTTTCATATCCAACCTGCGTATTATACGACTAACAACTTGGGTCAAATTCTTGGAAACTCAAAATCAAAAGTAAACATATTAGACAGAAGTGGTATTTATGAAATTTCTTGCGGTGACTGCGATAAAAAATATACTGGCCAAACTGCGAGAAGTCTAAAAATTAGAATAAGAGAACATCGCCGTAGACTAACAAGTAATTATTTTTCAGAATTTGCAAATCATATCATGGAAACTAACCACTCATTTGACTCTCATACACTTAAATTAATTCACTCTGTTACAAACAAAGGTCAAGTCATGAATAATTTAGAAAATTTAGAAATACATAGAAATTTCAATTCAGATAAAACATTAATTAATAATATACTGTTTCAAAATATGTCACCATTATTATCAATGTTTCCTTTTAGAAAAAATCTTGTTCCTTAACCCCCCTCCTTTCCCTTTATTTATTAACCTATATATACCCCTAAATATATTTTTGTTCGTTAGTTTTAATTTGTACCAGAAGATGAAAACATCTGTCGTTTTCGAAACTAGTCGTATATATAAATAAAACTCATTAAAGTTATATATAAATAAAACTCATTAAACTCATTAGTATATCCAAGTGTTTAATTTTAATAAAGTAACACGATACGATGCGAGCATTCAGGCAGTCAGTACAGCGAGCCGAGCGCTCCATCCATAGTTTGGGATGCTCGCTGATGCTCGCCGCGAGCGATGTTACGACGTTATGTAACGACGAAATGCTCCAGTCAGTCTCCACCTTAATATTTGAAGCATGTACTTTGTGGTTAATATTTTTTACTAACCAACTATGTACCACGCCGCTTCCCCATAGGGGTAGGCAGAGAGAATAGGACGCCACACCACTCTGTCTTTGCAAACTTTATTCGCCTCTTCCACATTCGTACATCTCCTAATACATACCCGTCGATTCTTTCGTTTCCTGACCTGACCACGCCCAAGTATTTGACATAACTGACCATGTCAAGTTTTTCTCTGTCTTTCTCTGCTCCTTTTTCCAACTACATTCGCTTCATAAATTTGTTTAACCGCTCTCTTTCCTCACTCATTCATTCCACATGTCCAAACCATCTCAACGTACCTTTCTTAATTTTATCGATAATGCTTATCTCAACCTTGCATTCATTCCTTATATCACCATTCGAACATCTATCATACATCGTTTTGCCACAGATTCGTCTGAGGAATCGCATTCAGTCTACTTTCATCCCTCTGTTAGTAATATCAGGTCTGACATGCACTCACTGACACCTCACTAGAAAGCTTTGCTACACATACTTATAATCATCGCCTCTCTGGCAGGCTTCTCTCCCTAATGGAGTTCCATTCTAAATAGAAAACTAACCTGATACTTGACGGTCTCTTGCATTGCCCCCAAATGCACGGGAATGTGTGGCGCGTTGGACACCAGCCCTCCATCTGGACCAAACAGGGCGCAAGAAAAGTCTAGCCGCTCCTTTATGTTGACCGATATCGAAGTTCTCTGCAGAATCCTGTATTTTAAATATGTCAATTCAAGGTTCGTATGTGATGCCAAGCTAGGAATACAGTGCCAGCTCGATAATCCAAACACTCCGTAATACAAAACGCACTGTAATCCGATGCGGCTCTGATGAAGGCTAGCAGTTGATGCCAGTTTCAAAAATACCTTTTTTAATTTAAGTTTTACTAAGTAAATACTACTTTTTCTTAAAATGTATTGTGTCTTAAATTTAGCTCATTTTACTCAGCTTCACATACGGTGCTTGAAAATGATGCGGAATCCATTAAAACACGTGTCTACAACATTTTGAGTGTGTCCAATTACTTGTTCACAAAATCTGGATTATCTCCAATTACAGGAGTTATTTTCATATTATTTTTTGACATCTCATCAAAGATGAAGAAGAATATTACGATGAAGATGAAGTCTGGGCATTTACGGGGCTTACGACCGTCATAGGCTATTTTCATTTTTTGTGTAAAGTGATCACTTAAACCAGCCTATGACGGTCGTAAGCCCCGTAAATGCCCAGACTTCCATATTCTTCTTCATCTTTGATGAGATGTCAAAAAATAATATGAAAACACGTGTCGTAATAGATTTTAAGAAATAGAGGTACATATTTACTAAGTAAAACTTAAATTAAAAATTAATAATATGGTAACATTGTGATATTTTCTCACTCTTTATTATCGTGTTATTTCATTATTGGTGGTAGGATTGAATTTTGGTATTGCATATTTGAAAAAAATTGATAGATTTTACCACAAAGCAACTGCCGAAATTGATGAAATTAAAAAATACCACCTTCTGAAGCCGTGAAAGCTTTCAACGGGCTGAAGAAGTCATCCAGAACACTGATAAATCAATGGTTTTGAGACTCATGCGTGATTTAGCCCTTGAATACCAGTTAGGTTCGTTGGTTAAAAATAAAATATCTAATTTTTTCAAGCTTAAATAAAAATGCCTCCTCCGCCTCCGTAGTGTAATGGTCAGCACGCTCGGCTACCGTACTGGAGGTCCCGGGTTCGATTCCCAGGGAGGGTCAAATTGATAAAAGTGATTTTTTCACTCAAATATTTATTCAATATTACCCTGGACTGGTATCCGAAGCGGAGGGCTGATCACCTTTCCTTCATGTTAATGATCAAGATAACACTGCGTTTATATGATGCAGTGCCCTATGCACCATTGGGGTGCGGATAAGGGTTTTTGAATGAATGAATGAATGAAATAAAAATGAAAAAATTTTAAATCATTCATGCAGTACCTAAATAAAAATGTAAAATAAAGAGCATTTTCATAAACCAACATTTTTTTTATTTCATTTTTCTCAAAACACTCCCTACGCTTCCCTAATCCGAATGACGCACTGCACAATTTACATTTGGATTAGCGATCTGGCACTGTAATTTATTAATTTTCACGGAGTAAATATTTCTTGGAAAACCATAGTTAATTTACCTGCCCATCTGTTCTGCGATCGACATGAATCTGTGAGAGAATATGCTCAGCTGTATGGAGTCCAATTCTGTGCCCACTTTTCTGACACTGCCAGACCCAATGGTAATTTTAATATCTCCAAATTTAGTGATAACGCCACTGCAATCTAAAATTGTAAAAATAATACTCAACAGTTGTATTGTCCGCCTCCGTGGTGTAATGGTCAGCGTGTTTAGCTACCGTGATGGAGGTCCCGGGTTCGATTCCCAGGGGGGGTGAAAATAAATATTAGTGATTTTACACCGTAATATTTATTTAATACTACCCTGGACTGGTTCCTGAAGCGCAAGAGTGATCACCTTGCCTTCATGTAAGTAATGATCAAGATAACACTGCGTCAATTCGATGCAGTGCCCTATGTACCATTGGGTGCGGATAAGGGTTATAAGTAAGTATAAGTAAGTTGTATTTTCATCTTGAAACATTTTCTTTTAACACATTGTTTGCAAGAAATGCTTAAAGGGGTCTTTAGCCTTTCCCTTACAGTGCTAAAAACTACCGCGTGCAACGGTGATATGTATTTTGTACACCATATGAAAAAGGGGTGCTTGGAGTATGAAGTGAATATATAACCTCTCTACTCAAATGTCAACCTCACCTGCATGTGGTGCACCCTGCTACGCTGACGAGGCTCTGACGACCGAGAGTCTCCCGGAATAAGGAGGCACCTCTACAAAGCCAACGGCCTTTGGGGCGGATGAGCCAAGTAGAGTGGGGCAATCTCTTGTCCTCAAGGTGGGAAACTGCCTTGAAAGGGCGGATGAACCAAACAGTGTGGTCAACGGCTTGAGGATGCAGAAGGCCAGAGGGATACCACTGCATTAAAGATCCTCAGGATTCCCTAACCCTGGTTAGCCATAAATGTCGATCAACAACTTAAGACTTACTGATCATGGACCTCGGACCCCAAGATCCGGCAGGGGAAGGAACAAGGCTTCTCAGGTCGTCAACCAGCGAAACCCTTGTGACAACAAATTCAACATTGGTACTTGGAATGTTAGAACCATGCTACAACCGAGCAAAATCGAAGAAATCTCACAACAAATGACACAAGCAAAATTAGATATCCTAGGTATCTCTGAAACAAGATGGGCGGGAAATGGCGATTATGTCAAAGACGACTTGAGAATAATTCATAGTGGATGTGAAAAAAGAGGCAGCAAAGGTGTAGCAATCATTTTGAAAGGTGGATGGAAGAACAGCGTCCTTAACACTTTTCACGTAAATGAAAGAATCATTATGATAAAGCTACAAGCCCAGCCCACAGACATGTACGTCATACAAGTGTATTTTCCAACATCAAGCTGCAACGAAGAAGAAATTGACACCATGTACGAACAACTTGAGGAGCTGCTGAGACTTACCGAAAACAAATCAAATGTGATTATTATGGGAGACTTCAACGCCTCAGTCGGAAGTCAAACAACTGATCAAGAATGTATCGGAAAGTTTGGTTTAGGAAATATGAATGAAAGAGGAGAAAAAATGATAGAATTTTGCAAGCAGTCTGAGATGATCGTCACCAACACAATGTACGAAGTCCCCGAGAGAAGGAGGTACACGTGGAAGGCCCCCGGAGACACGAGGAGATATCAAATTGATTACATTCTAGTAAAGAAAAAATATAGAAATCAAATACGATCTAGTCACTCATACCCTGGAAATCAAATAGATAGTGATCACACTCTAGTCAAAGCGGTATGCAATATTAGATTTAAGAAAATAATCATGGCCAAGAAAAAGCACTGGTGTTTGGAAAAATTAAAAGATATAAAATTAGTAAAAGACTTCCAATCAACTCTAGTAAAGATTAATAATGAGACAGAACCAACTTCTTGGGAGACAATGAAAAAAAACATCAATGCAGCATGTGACGAAAGTATTGGGAAAAACGTCCTAGAACCCAGGAAACCATGGATGAATCAACAAATACCAGAATTAATCAAGGAGAGAAACAAACTAAGGAGTAAAGATTATGTCAAATACAAACGGATCAAAAATCAAATTACAGACCAATGTCGCAATGCAAAAAATGAATGGTTACGTGAAAACTGTAAAGAAATCGAAAGCCTATTACACAAAAATAATATCGATAAAGCATATAACAGAGTTAAAAGCCTAGAATATACACCTAAAACAAAGAGCAATATTGTTAAAGACAAAAACGGAAACCTATTATTTGAAAATGAAAAGGTAGCTGAGCGATGGAAGGAATATCTAGAAGATCTGTACTGTGGAAATGATATCGAAGACGAAAGGATTTATTTGGAACCAGAAGAAGAAGTAGATCCCGATTGCAAAGGACCACCCTTGACAAGGGCTGAATTCGATTTTGCAGTGAAGGCCTTAACGGATAGAAAAGCAACTGGGATAGATGATATACCTGCTGAGGTTTTAAAGAATGTAGACGAACGGACGAAGACAGCACTATATAACATCATAAGTGAGTGCTACGAAAAGGGAAAATTGCCCAACGACTTCGTAAAGAGTAAGTCTATAACAATACCTAAAAAGGGAAATGCAGCAGACTGCAACAACTATAGAACCATAACACTTCTATCCCACGCATCCAAAGTGCTCCTGAACACTATAAAGGGCAGGTTGAAAAAGAAAGTAGAGGAACAGCTTGGAGAGGATCAGTTTGGTTTTAGAAGTGGAGTGGGAACACGAGAGGCAATTTTGGCACTGAGACAGATACTGGAAAGACGACTGGATGTGAATCTTATAACATACACGACCTTTATAGACTTAGAGAAGGCTTTTGATAGAGTGGATTGGTACCTCTTGTTTAAAGTCATGAAGAAAAGAGGAATTGATTGGAAGGACAGAAGAATCATCCTCAAATTGTACAAGGACCAATCCACTCTCATAGATATTAATGGTTCCTCAAAAGAAGCCAAGATAAGAAAAGGTGTGAGACAGGGTTGTCCGCTGTCACCCTATCTATTCAATTTGTTCATAGAGGAGGCCATTGAAGAGTTGAAGGAAAAAACAAATGGAGTAAAAATAAACGGTCAACAAATACATTGTATAAGATTCGCTGATGACATCGCCCTGATAGCAGAGGACGAGAGTGACATGAACCACATGTTAAACACTCTCTCTAATGCTCTGGATAAGTTCCATTTGAAAATTAATGCCGCCAAAACAAAATCAATGATCGTTGAAAAAGAGCAATCTGACCTCCATCCAACAATACTTCTCGGAAATAGAGTAATTCAACAGTTGGATCAATTCTGTTATCTGGGTAGCACGCTAACATATAACAATAAATGTACCCTAGACATAAAAAAGAGGATAACGCTAGCCAAGCAAACTTTTATGAAAAAGTACAGCCTCCTATCAAACAAACATTTAAAAATTGAAGTAAGAAAAGGATTCATAAAGGCTTTTGTTTGGAGTGTTTTGTTGTATGGGTGTGAAACCTGGACCATCCAAAAGTACGAAAAAGACCGGCTTGAAGCATTTGAGATGTGGGTTTGGAGGAAGATGACCAAGACATCATGGGTTGTAAGGAAGTCCAACGAAAAGGTGTTGCAGGACGTAAAAGAAAGAAGAGAGCTTTTAAATCATATTTTGAAGAGGAAGGCCAAGCTAATAGGGCACTCAATTAGAAATAGCACCTTTCTTAGCAACATCTTCGAAGGAAGAATCTTGGGAAAACGAACAAGAGGCCGCCCAAGAACTTCATACTTCCAGGATTTGAAGCGGCTCATGGACGTCTCCTCCTATTCGCAGCTCAAGAGGATGGCGACTGACAGAGACAAGTGGCTGACACTACAAGGCGCTGCCTTTAGAAGATGATGATGATGAAAATGTGATATAAAAACCAGAAAGATGTGAATATTAAGTGTTGCTTTTATTGACCATAGTCGAAGTTGGAATGTAACAATTTTGTAATGTTAGCTCTGGTAAGTATCCAAAAACGAGAAAAAAAATACATTGCAAGTAACCAAAATTGCTGGCGTAGTGACACGACCGCCACATAGGACAATCTACGCACTAATAAACACAATATGACATGACACGTATACACAAAGAACGGCACGCACGCACACACTGAGAAGCAATGTGTATTGGTGATTTTATCCCTGATTTTTCAACAAATTATTTATTTCCGTCGCTGCAAATAAATAACTTTATTTGTATTAAAATACTTTTATGTACGTAATTATATTAGGGAGGAATGCAAAAATTGAGAGCCCGTATCTATTATATTTTACATTGATATTCTCATTTTTAAAGTCGTGTTGTAGTAAATACATATCACCAGGAAGGAACGGTTAAAAGCGACCCGGGTTAAGGTCCCGTCATTTTACCTCTCTGTGAAGGTAGCATGGATATAAGCGAGGCCTCTTTACAAGAGAAAAATATCCCAGTACCTTGAGCTCTCTTATATCCGAGTTGGACTGTACTTTTATTTACCTGGTTCAATAAGTATTGTGGATAGGTTATCCATTATGATGGCAGGTCCCGGTATGTTGTGGTCAGCACACAGATTTTCTAATCTGTACACTTTGGTCTTTTGGTATCCGCTTTCAAAATAGACATCCACAATCTGGAGAAAATAAAAATTATATCTATATCTGAGACGGGGCTATTTGAACTTTGATGTGTTACTTGAGCCCAGTACAATAAAAAATAAATCTGCAATTGGTCTATAATAATGAACGTATCGTGACAATAAGTGTCGCCTGTCAGGGAAACAATGAATCATGTCGATACATTCATTATTGTAGACCAAATACAGATCTAAATATGTTTTTTGTACTGGGCTCACGTAACACATCAAAGTTCAAGTAGCCCCGTTCTACGGTACTAAGAAAGAATTCCATTTTTTTAGACATCTAGACATAGATGAAGAACAATATGGATGTCAGGGTATTTACAGGGCTTATTAAGACTTGTCATAGGCTGGTTAAGTGATCATTTTGTGTGCAATATTCACCATACTACTCATGATGGACAACCACACAACTTAAACATATCATTAATCTCATGACACACTACATGTGACATTTCACTCACTCTTTTTAACATCGTCATATATCAAAAATCATTAATTTTCAGTTGTGCGTATTTTTGAAATGCCCAGAAAATGTACTTTATCTCAGCAAAAGTGGCATATTTTTAACTTAATATTTACCCGCTACAGGGCAGACAGTGTTGTTTTTACCATTTTGAAGAAAATGTAGTGTTTAATTTTTTTTTTAATATACTAAATTTTTTTTCAAATGGAGGAAAAACATTCAGATTTTACCTAAAAAGATCTGTTGCACAGTAAAAAGATCAATAAGTGACTTGATATATATTTTTAATACATTTTATTATATTGTTAAACTTTAAAAACGATCTCCTGAAAAATCAAGTTTTTTTGATAAATGACATTGTTGAAAGGAGTGAGCAATTTGTGAACAATATGTCTAATAACTTATAATGGGAATTGAACCTGGGACCTCCAGTACGGTAACCGCGCGTGCTGACCATTACACTACGGAGGTGGACATAACTCCTAAATGGAGTAAACCAATTGAAAACATTTGTTTGGACACGCTCAAAATGTTGTGAATAAGAAAGAATTGGTGTAAATCCTTACCTTGTCAAACTGCGGCTCATCATTGGCTGTTTTACACGGCTGTTCATTGAGGAAATTATTCTTGGCGGCCCCTCTGACCCTTACATCATCCACCACAACCTTACGGTCGGCTATGGTGAACCCAAACTCAGATTGGTATCTGTAAATTAAAAGGTCAAGATTTGTATTGATATCTCAACATAGGTGAAGAATTTCACTGACCTGCACGGGAGTGAGTGAGTGAGTGTGTGATTTTTTTGCTGTCATATTTATTCAATATTACCCTGGACTGGGTACCTGAAGCGGAGGGCTGATCACCTTTCCTTCATGTGTAAACCATCAAGATAACACTGCGTTTATATGACGCAGTGCCCTATGCACCATTGGGGTGCGGATAAGGGTTTTATTATTATTTGTTATGTACGGGAGTGAGTTTCTGTGAACAAAACTTTTTTTATTTTATATAATTTATATTTGAAGCACTAACTTTGTGATTTTCCATTTTTTATTCAAAATGTAACTTAGTTTTAAAATCTCTATAAGTATTTAATAGTGATAGTCCACCTTCGTAGTGTAATGGTCAGCACGCCCTGCTACCGTTCTGTAGGTCCCGGGTTCGATTCCCAAGGGAGGTAAAATAAATATAAGTGATTTTTTCACTGTTATATTTATTCAATATTACCCTGGACTGGTACCTGAAGTGGAGGGCTGATCACCTTTCCTTCATGCGTAAATGGCCAAGATAACACTGCGTTTATATGATGCAGTGCCCTACGCACCATTGGGGTGCGGATAAGGGTTTAAAAACTAAATAAATAAATGATTATAACATAATTATAATGTCCACCGGTTTCAAAGCTAACCACTTCTTTATCAAGACTGATTAATACTAAAACACTATCTTGGGAATTGCATTTATTATTTACTTTTTATGTATTGATTTGGCGTTTAATTTGTAGAACTCAATTTTAATTTATGTATTAATTGTTAAAACAAATACAGATTTTTAGAGTCTATTAAATTTTTGAGTCCATTTGTTTGGAAATGCCATAACTAGGCGAAACAATTGTCACAATATTGATTTTGTGTTTTTTAACGATAAAATAAAACTTATTAGACTGAAAAAATCCGGCTTTGATTTAACATTTAATACACAATTTTTTATTTACCTTGCCCGAGATTTATTTATAGATCATTTAGTACATTTTTGTTTCTTCTAACTAAATAAATATGTTTTTATTTGAATCTGTGTTGGGAACAGGAGGGATAATCTAGTGTGGGCCAATCAGGAACTTGTCAGCATTTGCTCACTGCTGGGAGGAAACCACGTTGCACTCCTCAGGAGAAACCGGACTGTTGACTGTCGTCAGCAGACCTTCCGTTCCACTAGAAGAGGGTTCGGCATTTTGTGTCCTAGCTTGGTTTATGTTGCCAACAAAATCATATATCACCAAAACTGTATCTGGGGACTGAATTTCATTTTTCTTTTTCTTTTTACTTTTTACTATATTCAATTCGTCCGCCTCTGTGGTTAGGAGGGCTTTTGCACTACCGGAATTTTACAGTCTGGCAGTCCAGTTTTGAAAAATAAAAGCGACTACGACAGTTTGGCGTGATCGAATTTACGCGCAACGTTCTTACGCACCGATCAAGAGCACCGATCAGAAGAAAGATGGATAAAAGCACCAGCCAATCCAGGCCAATCATCGTTTTATCACGCTAACTGAAGAACCGGACGGTTAAATTCCGTGTAGTGCCCAAACGCCCTAGCTATCCTGATTTTTTTTTTGCTTTTTATAATTTTTCATCGTAGTCAATGCTATAAGCAACATATTTTCTTGAATAAAAAAATATTTTTAAGAGTAAAAATGTTTTATATCAAAATTATCCATGTTTCATTTCATGGGTTTTCTTTGACAGCGTCATTACGATGATGTTACACAAATGTTATTTTACCTCCGCAAGAATGTTTCCATAAAATCGCCGCGTTTAGTTGTATACTCTGTCAGCTTCTTATCTTGGCAAGGAGCACACATCAGTGCGCAATCAGTTCCATCGTATCTCATATGAAGGAAAAGTTCCAGCTCTATCTGGGACTCAGCAAATCCCTGAAAAATTCACACAAATAAACACACAAAGAAATATACTTTTTTTCTTTAATGTTTTTCGCAGATACTTTGTGGCACAATTTATAAACTATATAAAATTAAACAACTTTGTTTTAACCACTTTTTTATCATAAGTACGCTTTAACCTACCAGTTTCAACAAGAACCTTGGGGTTCATTAATCTAAAACATTAAAATACTCATAATTAATTACATTCTTACCAAAAACTTCCACACACTCCGTAAAAAAATCCTAAATGTTATTTTTATTGTAAACCGGTAGGTTAAAATTTACTAATAATAAAAAAGTGGTTAAAACAAAGTTGTTTAATTTTATAAAGAATATACTTTTGCTTAAGTTTTAGCATCACTCAACTGGACTTCTGTACATCTTTTGCTCAAAATATTTGGACCTTAGAGGAGAGTTTCTTCTTCTTTTTATAGTTTTTTGTAACACATTGTTTGCGTGAAACACTTCAAAGCGTCTTTAACATACTATTGGTAGAGAGCAGTAGTCGCTTATAACTGTTCTATTTGTTTACTTTTGATAGAGCACAGGATATCAAAAAACATTGTACAGATCGGAATTAGGTTTGCGGTTACTTGTGATTAGTATATGACCCTAATTAGTATATGACTCTAATTAGTATAGTAATTAGGGTCGGGGTTCATGAAAAAACCGCCCGACAACAATGTGTTAAAAATATTCTAGCCTTCTTCTTACCCCCATCCGTACCCAATGGTGCATAGGGCACTGCATGAAATTGATGCCATGCTAACCTGTCTTCTTTAATTTATTGTTTTGATAAACATTCGTGCGATCTATGGTCAAAGCCATGAGATCAACATGACCCGTTTCACTGATAGATACGAACATTGGAAGGTTTGCTTTCTGTTTACCAGTGACATGTTATTTACTTCACTCTGGCTACTGTGCGTCACAGCTGTGTGGAAGCGAGACAACTATACTGAAGTGAAACATTATATGAATGTGTGCTTTTGTTTTTTCTTTTTCTAGTATAGCTAGTATGACATAAATCAGTTGAATTATTTATTTTAAATGCTTTGGAAGTTTGCTGTTCTCCTCGCTCCTTAATGGAGACCACTACTGCGCACAGCCCTATATCATTCTCTCTTTCACACAACACAGATGTATCAACCTTAAAGCTTGAAATTTACATTGAATGATAAATCTCACCTGTGAAAGGAGTTTGTCTTTGCATACAGTTGAAAGGGAGTCCAACTCATCTACCAACTTATCATAATTTTCAGTAGAGTATGTAAGAGCACAAGGAGACTGCGCTTCATGTACCACGTCAGCTAATGCCATTCCATATGCAGACAGAATACCTGTAATACATTTCAATATTATTGTAATAAATTCTTTGTATAGATATATATATATATATATATATATATATATATATATATATATATATATATATATATATATATATATATATATATATATATATATATATATATATATATATATATATAAATATATATATATATATATATATATATATATATATAATATATATATATATATATATATATATATATATATATATATATATATATATATATATATATATATATATATATATATATATATATATATATATATATATACATATATATATATATATATATATATAAATATATAAATATATATATATATATAAATATATATATATATACATATATATATATATATATATATATATATAAGTATATATATATATATATATATATATATATATATATATATATATATATATATATATATATATATATATATATATATATATATATATATATATATATATATATATATATATATATATATATATATATATATATATATATATATATATATATATATATATATATATATATATATATATATATATATATATATATATATATATATATATATATATATATATATGTATATTTGTATAAGATTCAAAGAGTAACATACAAACATTTTGCTATTTTTCATTTCAAGCGCTGGTTCTTATTTGAGAGATTTGAAAGTATGGCTGATGGAGCACCTTCAGTTGATTTTTTTGAAGTTTATATCTTCTTCCTCAAACCCTTAACCGCACTCAATGGTGCATAGGGCACTGCATCATACAAAAGCAGTATTATCTAGATTGTTAACGCATGAAGGAAAAGTGATCAGCCCTGCGCTTCAGGTACAGTCCAGAGTAATAAATATAAAAATGAAAAATCACATATTTTTTTGAACCCTCCGCCTGAGACACTCTTTTGGACACTCAGTGCGGTAGCCAAGCGTGCTGACCATTATTACACTTTTGGAGGCGGATAAAAAGTATATTTAACCCAGTCCAACCGAACAAAGTTGAGATATATTCCAAATTACCATAGTTCATGTATATATTTTTAGGAGAGAGAGCCTGAAAAAACATTTTTTTTTTAGAACCTCTTATTTGACCAGTTGATTATCAACAACAATGAAAATTATTTTTTAATCAGACACTGGATTATTCACCCTACAGATGATATATTTATAGTGTCGGGCTGTGGTCCCGTGGTTAGTGTCGCAGACTCTTAAGTCAGAGTTTCTCGGTTCGAACCCACTCTACCACAATTTGATACCTATTTCAAATAAGCCGCTTAGGCTCACAGAAATAGTATGAAATTGAAGTATTATTGTAAATAATAAAAACACATATTTCTCTTTTTTTTTTTAAAAAAATAACAATAATTGATGAGATGGCCGATTTCCACAATCATTTTCAAATCGACCCACCTCCATTATCTAATTTTGAAAAGCTCTATTAAAAATAATTTTGTTTTTTTCATGTAAATAATAAAAACACAAATATTTCTCTTTTACATTAAAACAAATAATGTGTCTCGGCTTGAGATAAAGATCTATCATTTTCATACGAAAGAAGATGGAAGTCTGAGAATCCCAGGGTATACGGTCAAACATTAGGCTGGCTTAAGTGATCACTTTATACATGTCGCTCACTCCTTTCAAGAACGTCATAAATCAAAAAACTGATTTTTCAGGAGAACGTTATTAAAGTTAAAAAATACAATACAATGTATTAAAAATAAATATCAAGCCACTTATTGATCTTTTTACTGTGCAACAGATCTTTTTAGGTAAAACCTGAAGGTTTTTTCTCCATTTTAAAAATATTTAGTATTATTAAAAAAATAATTAAACAATACCTTTTCTTCAAAATGCAAAATCAACACTTTCTGCCCTGTAGCGGGTAAATATTAAGTTAAAAATATGGCTCTTTTGCTGGGATATAGTACATTTTCTGGGAATTCCGAAAACATGCACAACTGAAAACTGATGATTTTCGATTTATGACGTTCTTGAAAGGAGTGAGCGATGTGAGATATCAATAATAAAAAATCTTGATACAAATAACTCCCAAGTGGAGTTAGACCCAGAATTTGTAGACAAAGATTTGTAAAACCTCAAAATGTGTGTTGAGATGGTTTGGACATGCGGAGCGTATGAGTGAAGAAAGAACGGTCAAACAAATTTATGAGGCGAACGTAGTTGGAAAAAGAAGCAGAGGACGACCGAGGAAAACTTGGCACAATCAGGTATGTTGAAAGCGGCCGGGTCAGGAGTCGTAATAATCGTCGGGTATGTATGAGGAGATGCATGAATGTAGAAGAGGCAAAGAATGTTTGCAAGGACAGAGTGGTGTGGCGTTCGACTCTCTCTGCCTACCCCTGCGGGGAAGCGGCGTGATGGTTAGTTAGTTAGTTAGTTAGTGAAACATAATGCACCTGCGTATTTATGCACAAATACAGTGCTGATGGCGAGGGAGCGCGCTATGGAGCAAGCGTGCTGTCCCCCAGCACCACCGAAGCAAGCCAAGGCATGGTGGGATGTGTCGTAGCCTCGGGCAGTTGTGAGAGCCCTGAAATGTAAGAGATCATCTATAAGAGCTGTATTCTTCTCCTTCTTAGAGTTATCGTTAACGATCGTTAACACATGTAGAAAAGGCAATCAGCCCTCCGCTTCAGGTACCTGTCCAGGGTAATATTGAATAAATATTTTATTTGAGTGAAGAAATCACTTATATTTATTTGGACCCCCTCCCTGGGAATCGAACCCGGGACCTCCAGTACAGTAGTCAAGCGTGCTGACCCTAACACTATGGAGGTGGACAGACCAAATTGACTTCAGTCAATTTTTATAATTATTATTATCACCATTATAAAATGTTTGTAAGATTCTTCCAGCATTATTTTACATACTGGGAGATGTCTGAAAATATCGTTTTCTTTTTTTTTTGTAACTTATATTTTCACCATTTATTTTACTCTCATATTTTGAGTGTGTCCAAATATTTACTTATAAATTCTGGGTTCAGCTCCACTTAAGAGTTATTTAAATCAATATTTTTTTACCTTTCCCTTTTGGTGCTAAAATAAAATGCGCATCCCGGTGTTGGGTAAAAATACGGACATTCATAGCTAATCCCCTTAATTAATTATAAATGAAGTAGAAAATCATAATAATTAAGATTTATTCGCTGAAAACATTAAAAAACAATCTGGCAACGCTCACAGAACAAGCATAGGTCCACTCTTATCGAAAGCTCAAGAGCTACTGCCGCTAACTCGCTAGCTATCCAGAGAACATTGAGCTCTGAGCTCCTCACGCTTGCACAGTGTAAGTATGCAAGAGTGAGATTCGAATTCGAGTCGCGGTTCCCGTACACTCTTCACACGCTGTTTATACGCGTATTTGTTTCCGATATTCACAAAATACCTCCGAAAACCCCATAAATTCTGATTATTATTAATATTATTTTTTAAATCAATGCCTAAATATGTTATAAATGCTTAAATCAATGCCTAAATATGTCCGCCTCCGTAGTGTAATGTTCAGCACGCTCGGCTACCGTTCTGGAGGTCCCGGGTTCGATTCCCAAGGGGGGTAAAATAAATATAAGTGATTTTTTCACTGTAATATTTATTCAAAATTACCATGGACTGGTACCTGAAGCGGAGGGCTGATCACCTTTCCTTCATGTTTCAACGATCAAGATAACACTGCGTTTATATGACACAGTGCCCTATGCACCATTGGGGTGCGGATAAGGGTTTTATTATTATTATTAAATATGTTATGGAGAAATACCTAAAATCTTGCCTTGTATTTAGTATATTTATAGAGATATTATGGTTATTAGAAGCAATGTGTACTAGGTACACAACACCGGAAAGGAAGGGTTAATCTTCATGTTGATATATCATCAACATAGAGGAAGAAGAATTTTCTTATCTTAAGAAGAGCTAGATTTGGACACGTCATAATATTGTGGATTCTCTTTTACCTTATTGGCCGACACATTGCTTCATTTGCGACTTCAATGAAACCCATCGCAACATCTTCCAGGGACATCTGGAAAAATATAACATTTATTATTTTTTTTAAATAAAATAAAATAGGTAGAACAATCGTTTTGAATTTTTCAAGTATTTAAATTGCTTGAAAGTAGTCAGGTCAAAGTCGGAACAAACGGCGGTTCGATTCTCAGGGGAGCGGGAAAATAAATATTTATTTATTTAAACTTCATGTACAGAAAAGAAATAAGTACATTAACCTAACCAACCTATAAGAAATAAGTACCGAAAAGATATAAGTACCTAACCTAACCTAACCTAACCTAACCTAACCTAACCAACCAAAAACAGACTAGTGACATTGATCAAAACGTTTGATCCCATATATAGCTATTTGCAATCAGAGTATAGATAATACTTGAACATTTAAAAAACATAAATTACAAATTGATGATAATAAGGAAGGCAAAGGAAAAATGGAGTTTACGGCAGGAGGTAGAGGGAAAAACTAAGGGAGGAGGATTGATGGACAGTTAGGGTCATTTTTTTTTTAAAGAGAGAAATACTTGTGTTTTTGTTACTTACACAAATATTACAATTTCATACTATTTATGTAAGCCTAAGCGGCTCATTATAAGAAATAGGCATATATCAAATTGTAGTAGAGTGGGTTCGAACTGAGTAACTCTGACTTAAGAGTCCGCGACACTAACCACGGGACCACAACCCGACTAATGATAAAAAGTAATGTCACAGACGATTCTTAAAAGTTATTAGAGAAGGTGCATTTTTTACAAAAAGAGGTGATTCATTCCATAGTCTGGCCGCTTGGACAGAGAAGGAATCACTGAAAAATGATGTGTTATGGCGAGGAATGGAAAGTGTTCTTTCTTGGGAAGAACGAAGTGATATTAGTGATTTTACACTCGAATGTTTATTTAATATTACCCTGTACTGGTCCCTGAAGCGCAGAAGTGATCACCTTGCCTTCTTGTGAGTAACAATCAAAATAAAAGTTTTTCAATGCGATGCAGTGACCTATGCACCATTGGGTACGGATAAGGGTTGGAAGAAGAACGTATAAGGAGATGCATGAATGTGGGAGAGGCGAAGATTGTTTGCAAAGACAGAGTGGTGTGGCATTCTATTATCTCTGCCTTCACCTGCAGAGAAGCGGCGTGATGTAACCATCAAAGCGGCGTGGGCCAACCGACAACTCCCAGGTCTACCAAGGTAGACGACTCCCAGGCAGACCACCAAAGAGATGGGGATCGACAGCTGGGAATCAACATCGCAGGAGGCAAATCCCTCTTTAAAACAGGCCACAAGGTCTACACCAAGCAGAAGAAGATGTGAAAAGATATTTTAAATAGTTTTATCAAATTACCTCATCCCTCCCTGTTTTCCTCATGAACTTGTTGACGCTCTTCCTTATCGCGGCCATGACAGCTGCCGATGCCTCTCTGTCCAGCGGCTGGTCTTCCTTGGGCCCGAATATCCTGGGGAAGTACTCGGGCAGCAGTCTGCCGAGGAGCAGGTTGGCGTCGGTAATGGCGGCGGGCCCCGCGGACCCGTAGCAAGCCGGCCCCGGACGGGCCCCCGCAGAGCTGGGCCCCACGCGGAAGAGGCCGGAGAGGAATGACAGAACGGAGCCACCACCCGCAGCCACGGTGTTTATATCTGAAAAATGTTACTTGTGAGTTTCTTTCTGCAGTGATCAATGGGCGGCAAAGTGTCTATGGTAAGAAGTAAGTCAGGGGTGTCCCAAAGACTAAATATAGTCTATATAATAATTAGCTAATAGTTGTTCCTTTTTTACCAGTAGTTCTTTAGTACTGACATTTAAACTACAAGTGTGCACATTATTTCCTCAGGTACTCAGATTTAAACTGCAACTGCGCACATTATTTCCTCAAGTACTCAGATTTAAACTGCAAGTGCGCACATTATTTCCTTATTTAAGCAGCGAGTGAGCACCTCATTTTTTACTCACAAGTAGTCACATTTCAACTGTAAGTGGGGACGTCATTTCCTCAAGTAATTAAACCATATCCGCTCCCTAGGTGGACCATATGGAGTCTACAAACTGTCTCCAGGCTTTTCTGTCGGCTGCCAGCTCCCTTGCATCCTCCCAAGTCAGATCCGCGTCCCGAAGTTCTGACAAGAACTGCCGATGAATTGTCAGCATTTCCTCAAGTACTTTTTTAAATTTTAAAGTATTCCTCAAGTGCTCACATTTAAACTGCTAGTGCAATCAAAACATTTTAGAGTGATATCCTTCAAAATACTACACAAACCATTGGAGAAACAAAGTTTTTTTTAAACTCATAAACAATGTTATTAACCGGATCCACGCGGCTCGCATAACCGTATGTGTTTTCACAAAACATTCCCTGTACGCGGCTGACATAACCGTTTGTGTTTTTACTTTGCTCCAAGTTTCGAACCTCAGTTCAACTTGGAGGGATTTTTTCATGGTGTGGAACTTTGGATAAAATAATACGTCAATCCTTGGCCTTATGACATCTGTTGAAATATCTGACTAATAATTTGTAACATCACAAGGATAAATAAAAGAACAGATCCCTGATTTTTCTTGCGGTCGGTAATTAGTTCGCGCCATAATCATACCCTATATCTGTCTCACTCTCGACGCTACGCATCGCCAGTGGGTAAGAGTGACACACGATACGTGCTTTGATTTATTTATGTTACGATCTTATTTGTTTATATTACGATATATTTCAAGAATAATGTGACACAAGTGTATTATAGAGTACCAAAAAGGCACAATGAATCCCATTGAACGTTTTTGTTTAAGAAAATAAATCGTTTCTTAACTAAATACATGATAAATGTAATCATTTAAAAAACGGCGAAATACCGCCGCGCACGGGCGTCTCTCAGGAACAAAGTGAACGCGGTTAAAAGGTTAAGAAAAGTATTACCAAGCTGAGGGGCCTGAATTGTAACTCCTGCCGTGGTGGCTTCGTGAACATGCTCCAACGATCCGGCGTAACGAGACACATCCGTCGACGTTCCTCCCATATCAAAACCTAAAAAAACCATATTTATAAAAACATACAAAACATTCTCTACCAAAACTGCTTTTTTTCATAATCATCTTTTATATCCTACAGACTTTATTAGGGGAATTTATATTTGAAATGTTTTTATCCAAATGGATTATATAGAAGTTTCGAAAATCAATGTAATATGGATGTGCGATATAATACAGGTACAGTGGAACCTCTCATAACGAGGAAAATTAGGAAATCTATAAATAAATAAATCACCGATATATATACATAAACAATATATATATATATATATATATAACTAACTAACTAACTAACCATCACGCCGCTTCTCCGCAGGGGTAGGCAGAGAGAATAGAGCGCCACACCACTCTGTTCTTGCAAACATTCTTCGCCTCTTCCACGTTCATGCATCTCCTCATACATACCCGCCGATTGTTACGACTCCTAACCTGACCACTTTCAAGTATTTGGCATACCTGATCGTGCCATGTTTTTCTCGGTCTTCCTCTGCTTCTTTTCCCGCTAACATTCGCCTCATAAATTTGTTTTACCATTCTTTCGTCACTCATTCGTTCCACATGTCCAAACCATCTCAACACACCTTTCTTAATTTTATCGATAATGCTTATCTCAGCTTTGCATTCCTTCCTTATTTCACTATTCGCACATCTATCATACATCGTTTTGTTGCACATTCTTCTGAGAGATCGCATTTCGACTGCATTCAGTCTACTTTCATCCTTCTTTTGCCAACTCCATGTTTCATTTCCATTATATATATATATATATATATATATATATATATATATATATATATATATATATATATATATATATATATATATATATATATCATATTGTATAATCCAAAAGTGCTATCATTTAGTACGAATCATGTATATTTACATGTTGTAAAGACTGCATTGCGTCTAATCATAATAAAATAGTTTGACAACACAACTGTCATATGTAACAAAGTTATAGTGTTTCAAAAATACACACCAAGTCCTGCCAAAATTCATTTTTAAATCGAGCCTGCGATGTGTACAATGAAATGCTTAATGAAATAGACTTCAATAATGTTTCTTTTAATACAATGATTAAAGAAAACATTTGTTTTTTTTACCACTTGAGTTTTATTAAAGACTACTAGTTTCAGAAGCTAAACTTCCATCATTTAGGTCTGAATAATAACTAAGAGTTATTATTTAGACCTGAATGATGGAAGTTTAGCTTCTGAAACTAGCAGTCTTTAATAAAACTCAAGAGGTAAAAAAACAAGTGTTTTCTTTAATCATTGTAACATGTCTTACCACAAAGTTAATGCCGAAACGATTAATAAAATTTCTTTTAATATGTTTAAAAGAAATATTGTTGATGTCTATTTGACCAGTTGATAAAGAAATTTTCTATATATGTAATTATACTTTTATGACAGTTTATTTTAATTTTTTTTATTTTTAGATTACTTAGGTGGAAACCTATAATTGCAATCGTTATTTTTTTTGTATTTCATCATATTACGTTATTTTTGTATAATATTCTGTTGGTTTTCCAGTAATAAAAAAATTTAAAGATTTAAAAAATGCATCTGAAAAATAATGATATGTCACACACACCCTTTAGCTGGTAATAGTAATTCGATATTATCCTAAACTATAAAGCGTTACCTATAACTGGAAGGGTAGTCTCTCTTTGGTAAGTGGTCAGAGCATAGCCCACAACGCCTCCTGCTGGCCCGGACAGGATGGCACGAGATCCGTTGAATCTTATGAAATAAAGACATACAATATATTACTTTTTTACTTTTTTCTACAAAAATGCTAGTAATGTTAGTACATAACCACTCACTGAAATTTTATTCTACCTAAATTATGAGAAATGTTTAGTATATCGTAGTCATACAGGAGAAAGTGACCAAGTGCATTTTTTACAAAAACGTGATCATTGACTATTTGATATCTTACTAGCTTATCCCACGACTTCACCTAGCGTCCATATGGGCCAGAAATTTTTAACTGCTTAACTCCCCAGGATTTTTTTTTCTAATTTACGTTAATAATTTTTTTCGTTAACGAAAAAAAATATTGGAAATCATAAATAACGGAATAAATGTAAACTGGTATGAAGCAGTATTGTCAGTGTTACAAAATAAGTGTTGCCAGCCCAAAAAAAATAGATGGTAGTCAAGCGATAATCAACAATATAATACATTACATTTGGGCCCATATGGACCCTGTGGGCATTGGGGGGGTTTCCATGGCCTGGGCAGTTAAGAGTTAATATATATTGCCCAAAAAAAAATTCTAAAGGATTTTAAACTTGGAAGTATAATATATTGACTTGATAAAAATGACGTACTGCGTTGATGTTTATTTTCTTGCCTAGTAAAAGTGACTTCAATGGCCCTCCTGAACATTTTACGTTGTGTTCGTTGGTCACTTTCTCCTGTACGACTATGATATATTTAATTTGTGAGTAATGAGTAATGTTTGTAAAACCAAAGTCAAATGACTACCAATCTTTTAGTTTTCATCTTCCGCAACCTGAACCCACAGCAGTTACAAATCCTTACGTATCCATAGGCGTGAGTCCCCCGTCAGACTGCATGAACAGGACATTGGTGCTCTTCAGGCCGTTGGAGAAGCCTCTGGAGAAGCTGGACAGGTAGCGCCGGATGTGCGGAGTGAGGTAGGCGTCTACACACGCTGTGAATCCGCGCGCCACGGCACGCACCATCGCCATCACTTCGTGCGAGAGGGACACTTGCCCAAACTCTGGTCACAAAAACACACAAGTCATTGATCCATCTGGAGATGGGACATAAGTGCATTTAATATAAACTATCACAAGACAATATACACTATTTTTATTAATTAAAATCTGAAAGGCAGGTATGTACTGTATAATATGCGTTACTGCCAGGGTTTTCGAAAATACCCGCGTGCTGAGAACTCTTTATAACTCCTTGGTGCGAAGTAGACTCGAGAGTGGCTCGATGATCTGGGGGCCACACGAGCTTAAGTACTCTCTTATGGTAGAGAAAGTCCAAAAGAAGTTTTTGAGGTATCTCTACATGAGAGAGTACGGCTATTATCCTTGGCTCTACCCGACCCAGTTTCTCCAGGGTATGCTTGGCTACAATAGTTTAGAGACTAGAAGGAATGCGTATTTGATTACGCATTTTTATCGATTGTTGCGCGGTATGATCGATAATCCTGAAATTATCCAGAGCATTGGTCTGTATGTTCCCGATAGTTACCTAAGACAGTTTCGACATAGATTGTTTCACATTCCTATACACAGGACCAACCTGCCGATGGTTATGCCTGTAGGAAGAGCTACCGCTATGAACAATATCTCATTGGATATTGATCTGTTCCATGTGTCTGAAGGAGTTTTCCAAAGCGGGATTGTTTTACACCTTTAGCAATAGTATTCTTGCTTATTTTCTATTTTTGTTAATGTATATGATTTAAATTTAAGTTTGTAATGTGTATATTAACTATAAATAAAATTAAAATAAATAAATTGAAATGTGATATCAAAAAACTTGATTTTTCTGGAGATTGTTTTTAAAGTTTAAAAATATAATAAAATGTATTAAAAATATGTACATATCAAGCCACTTTTTGAACTTTTTACTGTGTAACAGATCTTTTTAGGTAAAACCTGAATGTTTTTTCTCCATTTGAAAAATATTTAGCATATTTTAAAAAATAATTAAACAATACCTTTTCTTCAAAATGCAAAAACAACACTTTCTGCCCTATAGCGGGTAAATATTAAGTTAAAAATATGACGCTTTTGCTGGGATATAGTGCATTTTCTGAACATTCCGAAAACATGCACGACTGAAAATTGACGATTTTTGATATATGACGCTGTTGAAAGGAGTGAGCGATGTTTATTTTCCCCTTTATTAGTATCCTTCTTAAAAAAATTACAATAAATTGTGAGGAAGTAGGGCATAAAGATCTATCAGATTTAGATGTGTCTTATTTTGAAAATGTGACAAGCTGAATAAGACAAATAAATTAACTTTGTGACGAATCTGGATTGATATAAAATCTAAGATATCTGCAAATAGAGCGGCCAATAGTCTAGCAGTGTTACCAATATTAAAATAATCTATCGTTTCTGTGCCGTCATTCATTGCCAACTTACGAAAATAAGGTTTTTTCGAAGGCGAATTTTCGAAAAGAAAATGATGAATGAAAATATTCAATATATCGGCTGTCATAAACACAAAACGAGTTTAATACAATCCTTTATAAGTTGAGTATATTAAATTAGATATTCCTCCCGTCTGACAAAGATCCATTACTTAGAAAATTTGATTGTGTGTCTCACTCTATCTCATACAAAAAGTTATTATTTTTAATTTATATATATATATATATATATATATATATATATATATATATATATATATATATATATATATATATATATATATATATACTAGGTTTGAAAATATAGATAAGGTATTTATTACCTAGCTCTTTAGCGATTTCTCCAATCTGAAGTTCATGTTCTCTGTAAGTATAGCTATGAGCGAGGAGCACAGCAATACTATTGATTCCTGTCCTCTTCTTCAACTCTGCCAAATCTCTTCTTACAGCTTCTTTATCCAGCTCTTGCACCACAAATAGTTCCTCTCCTGTAGTACCTGAACAAATTGAAAAAATGTTTTGAAGAGAGTTTTTTTTTTTTAAACATACTATTTTATTATGTTCAAGCACTGGAATTGATCTCCCGTCTCGAATTTGAAGCATATAAATTGGTATAATTTTTTTTATTGATAACCACCATCATAAGACTGGGTCTAAGACCAGTCTGATAATGTCGGCTACAACGAAACCCGGTTGCTGGTCAAATAAAATTCAAGTGGAAAAAAGTCCGCCTCCATGGTGTAATGGTCAGAGTGTTTAGCTACCGTGCTGGTGGTCCCGGGTTCGATTCCCAGGAGGGATGAAAATAAATATTAGTGATTTTACACTGTAATATTTATTTAATACTACCCTGGTCTGGTTCCTGAAGCGCAAGAATGATCGCCTCGCCTTCAAGTAAGTAATGTTCAAGATTACACTGCATCAACTCGATGCAGTGCCCTATGCACCATTGGGTGCGGATAAGGTTATAAGTAAGTAAGGAAAAAAATACATAGTTGTTATTTTATTCTATGAAATTCAAGTATTTTTGTAAATAATAAAAACACAAATATTTATCTTTTTAAATTTAAAATAAAAATAGATACAGTATAACACTTACCGGTGACTGTCTTCCAGCCTTTGCCACCTTCAGACAGTGGTTTACTCCCATCCAGCATACACTTGTCCTTCAAGGCAGGAACTACGCGGCAGTCCACCTCCAAAACTTCTGAATACAGGACCTCGGGTTTTTGTATAGCCTAAACATAGTTCGAACATAGATTGAATTGAATTGAATTGAAACATAGTTCCCAAAAGAAAACAACTCCATTTCATTCTTTAAAACATAGATTTAATTGAATTGAATTGAAACATAGTTCCCAAAGGTAAACAACTCCATTCTGTTCTTTAAAACGTTGTGTGGGGCTGAAAATGGCTTATAGGTATTATTGCGCAATTGAAAGTATACCCTTACAGTCTTGACACAATATTTTAAATTTCATGTATGAATGTATAATTTGAGGGTGTAAATTCAGCTTTAGTTTCCTGAACGACTCATGTTTTTACTGACTTGCCTCAAAGCGAATATAATCATGAAAATTCTGTTTTATGTCCAAAAAAATAAATAAAATATCTAGGTGTAATAATAGATCAACATTTGAAATACCATAGTCACATTAATGAACTAGTAAAACAAATAAGAAAATGCATATATATATTCATTAGAATCCGAAACATACTAACCATCGACAACCTAAAAAGAGTTTACTATGCTATCGTACACTCACTACTACAGTATGGCATTATTGCATGGGGAGGCTCATACAACAACATACTGAACTCAGTGAAAATAGTACAGAAAACCATAATTAAAGTCATCTTGAAAAAAAAAACATATTTCCAACAAAATTATTATTCAAAAAATTTCAAGTCCCAAATATAGAATCCATTTATAAAAAAAACTGCAGTTTTTCAAATATTAAAGGGTGACAACTATTTAAATCTAACAAAAAATTTATCATCGAGATTCTCAAACGATTTGTCTACTCCAAAATGCAACACCAAGCAATTTCAGCAAAACTTCAAATATTTGGCAATCAAACATTTCAATAAACTCCCTAAAGAAATTTAAAAAAAGATGATATAAAAATCCTTAAGAAAAAAATTAAAGCTCTATACATTTAAATCTTAAAAAAAAAAAAAAAAAAAAACTATTATATCTTTTACTATATAACATTAAATCACGAGTGTAAGTCCCTTTCCAAGCACAAGAGCACAGACTCTTTTATGGAGAGGCACAGCAAATCGAAATATAAAAGTTCTCCATATGTATAAATGATTCAAATGTTATTATGTTATAAATAAAAATGTAAATATATTAAATGAAAAAAAAAAAAAAAAAAACAAAAAATGAATCGTGCTTGAATGCTACACATAAAAAATTCAACATGTACTGGCATATAATAATTTTTTTACCATTTCATATTTTGAATACAGTTTTAACATTTTGAAAAATGCTGTTTCGTCAGCATCACGTGATTGTTTGCAATATATTGAAAGCAGAAAACATGTTAAAAAAGTAAATCATTAAAAAATTCTAAATAAATGATACGGAAAAAAACAATGCATTATTATTGAAATACAGTGTTAAAAATGATCAACATAAGTATCAGCATGTTATTATTGGCTTTGCTGAAGGGTAGTTCTCTATAGCAGCTTTACCATCAAAATTCATGTTTAAAGCAGATATACAAATAATGTAGTTGGAAATATGTGGCGAATATGAGCAGGAAAACAGAACGAGGACGGCCAAAAAAGACTTGGCACGATCAGATCAATCAGAACCTAAAATCTGATGGTGTCAAAAGTCTGCATAATCAGAGGGCATGTATGATTGGATGTATGGATGTGAAGGAGGCGAGGAGTTAGGACTAAAGAGTGTGGCTTTCCATCCTCTCGACTACCCTTGCGGGGAAGCAGTGTGATGGTAAGTTAGTTAGTTAAAGTACCCTTTTCACCTCAGTGTCCTGTTATGCTAATTTATTCTCATTTCCAGCTAAAGTTTCGCATAGTTCCCTAAGCCGTGAAATGGCATGATGATAGTAGTAGTAGTAGTTGGAAATAGAAGCAGACGAAGACCGAGAAAAGCTCAGCATAATCAAATACTTAAAAGTAGTCAGGTCAGGAGTTGGAATAATTTACGGGTATGTATGAGGAGATGCATGAATGTAGAAGAGATGAAGACTGTTTGTAAAGACAGACTGGTGTGGCGTTCTGTTATGCATATTTTTAGCTCCTTATATATTTGACATTAAAAAATCATGAAAATGTTGTGAAATGAATTGTATGTATATTTATAAATATATTCTTATTTTTAAAGTTCTAACCTAGAAAAAAAAATCCTCTAACCACTCTCATTAATTCCTCTCCTTTCTTCTCCTTCCTACAAAATCGATTTTTTCATACCATACCCTCTTTTTAATGTTTTTTAAAAGTTATTATAACATAAATGTGGAATTGTTTAATTGGCTTTTTTTAACGTTACTATTTTTGTTAATGTAATGTAATGTTTATTATTGTTAATGTTTATTATATGTAAAGCTGTACAATTCCCGAACAAATAAAATAAAAAAAAGAAATGAAAATTGATCATTTCCCTTACCAGTTGAAAGATGCTAGGCCGGGCTTGATTCCCAATGAACAGCAAATCCTTGAACCCCTTGTTTATCACGAGAGCCATCTTCTCTCCTTTCCTTTCCAGAAGGGCATTGGTGGCGACAGTCGTCCCCATCCTAATCCAGTCAATCAGCGACTCATCTACCTTTCCGGATCTGTTCATAGCTTTCCCTGTCACCTGTGAGAGAAAAATAGTCAACTATTGCATAATTGAGTCAAACTTTGGTGAACAATTTTAATAATTATAGTCCGTGCTATTTTCTCATTTATTAAATATATAAATAAAATAAACAGAAATAAATGCCCAAAAAAAACCTTTATCCGCACCCCATGGTGCATAGGGCACTGCGTCATATAAACGCAATGTTATCTTGATCGTTTACACATGAAGGAAAGGTGATCAGCTCTCCGCTTCAGGTACCAGTCCAGGGTAATATTGAATAAATATTACAGTGAAAAAATCACTTATATTTATTTTACCCCCCTTGGGAATCCAACCCGGGACCTCCAGAACGGTAGCCGAGCGTGCTGACTATTACACTACGGAGGCGGACAAGAAAGCACAAACCATTGGGATGGTTTACATCCAATATTTTAGATGTCAGAAATCTCATTGATACCTGTTGAAGGATTCTTCGAATACCCTCGGTGGGAGCGTCGTCATAGTTCCTCGGATCTTCAGATAGAAGCTTCAGGGTCCTGACGGTACCATCGGGACAGCGACAGAACACGTCGGTGAAGGTACCACCGCGATCAATCGCAAACTGAAACTTGCCATTGTTTTCCGAATCTCCCATCTATAATAAAACATCATGATAATGAATTGACTCTGGCTAAACAGCATTGACACTACGCTTGGATGCCTTGACTCTGGCCAATATCTGTACCCGACAGATTCTCCAGTTCTTTGGACACGTTGCGCGTGGCAACGAGGATAGCCTAGAACGACTAGTTGTGATCGGTAGCCTGGAGGAAAAGAGAGGGAGAGGAAGATCCCCACATGATGGACCGATCAAATTAAGGCAGCAGCAGGCACCTCAGTGGTTGGAGTGCTATGTGCAGCGCAGTCAAGGGATAACTGGAGAAGAGTCATTGCTTCTGCAAGGGTCACAACCCTCAGCAATGAGGAAGACGGAGAAGGAACAGCATTTAGAAATTGCCATAATAATTCTAAGCTGACAATTTATTTTAATCACCTGACGTCCAAGTGACTCTGAAATCTAACTAAGGCTTATATAACACTGCTTACCATGGTTCTATATAGGTTCCAACATTATAGATATGGCCTATTTTCATTAATTGATTCGGCAGTCACTTTGTGGAAATATCTATCCATTTTTAATTTAAGTTTTACTTGATTAAATTAAGTTTTTTAATTTAAAAAGATAAATATTTGTGTTTTTATTATTTACACAAATAATTTCATACTATTTCTGTGAGCCTAAGCGGCTCATTTTTAGAAATAGGTATCAAATTGTGGTAGAGTGGGTTCGAACCGAGAAACTCTGTCTTAGAGTTCGCGACACTAACCACAGGACCACAACCCGACTTAAATACTTATGATAAATACCACTTTTTCTTAAAATCTAATGTGACACGTGTTTCGATACGATCCATATCATTTTCAAACACCTTACCTAAAGCTTAGTATAAATTTTAGAGTTGTGTCCTTGGGACGTTGAAGAGAGGGTAGGAATGCGTTGAAACATGGGTCACAATACATTTTTAAGAAATAGTGGTATTTACCAAGTAAAACATGAATTATTTTTTTTTATCTTATTCCTACTTGTGAGTAGGTTTACCCTTTATGTTTAAAGTTACAAACATTTTTGAAATCTTAGCATGATCAGGTTTGTCAAATACATGAAAGCGGTCAGGTCAGGGGTCGAAATAATCGGCGGGTATGTATGAGGAGATGCATGAGTGTGGAAGAGGCGAAGAATGTTTACAAAGACAGATTGATGTACCTGCTGATTACAGAAGACTCCTGACCTGACCACAGTATTGGAGATACTTGATCACGCCAAGATTTCCTCGGTCTTCCTCTGCTCCTATTTTCAACTACACTTGTCTCATAAATTTAATTTATGTGTAGAAAGTATCTTCTTCTAACCCTTATCCGCACCCAATGGTGCATAGGGTACTGCATCGTATTGATGCAGTGTTATCTTGATCATTAACGATGAAGGCAAGGTGATCACTCTTGCGCTTCAGTGACCAGTCCAGGGTAATATTAAATAAATATTAGAGTGTAGTATCACCAATATTTATTTACATCCTCCCTGGAAATCGAACCCGGAACCTCCAGCACGGTAGCTAAACACGCTAACCATTACACTACGGAAGCGGTCTCTAATTATCGGGAACATTGGTCTGTATGTTCCCGATAGTTACCTAAGACAGCGACGACATAGATTGTTTCATATTCCTATACACAGGTCCAACCTGCCAATGGTTATGCCTGTAGGAAGAGCTACCGCTATGTTGAACAATATCACATTGGATATTGATCTGTTCCATGTGTCCGAAGGAGTTTTCCGAAGCGGGATTCTTCTACACCTTTAAGTCTTCTTGCTTACTTTTAATATATACGCCTTGAATATTGTTTGTTATGTATATATTATTTTTTTGTTGAATAAATTGAAAATTGAAATCTACTGAGGAAAAAATTTAATTCAGTGTAAAGATTAATGGAGGCTTTTGATTTATATTTTAATGACAGTATTAACGCATTATTCGCGGGAAATACTTAAAAGCGTATTTTCATGCTGTTGGTAGAGAACGGAAGATGCTTATAAACATCTATTAGCTAACTTTTAGTAGAGCGCGAGAGAAATTTTTAAAGAGAAGAAAGCACGCAGAATTGGCTTTGTGGTTACTTGTGATTAGTATACTGAGGGTCGGGCGGCAGACTGCCAGAGTAAAATTAGGGTCGGGGTTGATGATAAAACCGCATGACAACATTGTGTTAATATGAATAAACAAAACAGGCCGCAAGGCCTTTAATAAGAGGAAGAAGAGGAAAGTGTGTAAACAATAATAATAATAATAATCAAACCCTTACCGCACCCCAATGGTGCATTGGGCACTGCTTCATATAAACGCAGTGTTATCTCGATCAATTACACATAAAGGAAAGGTGATCAGCCCCGCCACTTCAGGTACCAGTCCAGTGTAATATTGAATAAAAATAAGAGTGAAAAAATCACTTATATTTATTAAACCCCCCTGGGAATCGAACCCGGGATCTCCAGAACGGTAGACGAGCATGCTGACCATTACACTACGGAGGCGGACAAAACGTGTGAATAATAAATAAAATAAAATGAATATTTACCATACAGTAACAACAAAATTTTAGTATGTAACTGTAATTTGACTAACTAAGTAAACTGCTAAAAAGCTACTAAATCGTTATCTCTTTAAAAATGTTATCTTTGTTTGCTTTGAAGATGTTTTACGATATGATTGCACCTCATACCTGCTATATCATTTTAAATATTTACTGTTATCATTTTATATTCTGGCAAAAAATGTTTCCTCGAAAATATGCAATTTTGACTCAATGATTCAAATTATAAAGTTTTCAATGTTCTATGCGAGACTAATTTTTGGAATTTCTAAATTCAGTCACATCACCCCACTACTTCACAAACTCCACTGGTTACGCTTTCCCGAAAGGGTTGAGTATAAACTCTGCCTACTCATGTATAAATCAATACACAATATGGCTCCAGAGTATCTTAAGGAGCTGTGTTTTCCAGATGAATTGGTTGATAGACGTCTCACGCTTCGATTGGCTACAACATCTGCAATGGGCAAAGTGATCTTACTGGCTCGCAACCAACGCACTAAATTTGGCGAGCGTGCCTTTGCTGTTGCAGGACCGACGTCGTGGAATGCTCTTCCACCAATGGTTAGAAATAGTGAGAGTGAGATGATCTTTAGAAAAAGACTAAAAACACATTTGTTTGCTAAATCATTTCTACCCTAATATTTTCCCCAATTCATTCACAGTGAAGCGCCCTTGAGGTATTTTTTTACTAAAAAATGGCGCTTTATAAGTTATCCAAATTTATTATTTATTATTATTATTATAAACTGGCAAAATACACTGGCAAAGTAATTTGAAATATCATATTTATGTGGTTTTAAAATTAAATTCATCTTTAACCTTACTGGCCCCATGTCGAATCTCATTCGACATCGATTATTTACTCCTGGGTCCCATGTCGGATTTTATTCAACATTTTTTTCGGACATATCGGAATATTGTGTGACAACGAAGGTTTAACTCTTTCCGGTTCCCCAAAAAAAAATCTAGGTAGACAGTTACATTCCAATTGGAAATAATCTTTCGTAAAAATACTGTTGTAATAGATACGAGTGACAAAAATGTAAGCTTGAAATTTAAATAAATAATACTGAAAAAAATCTTTTGTAAAAATACTGTTGTAATAGATACGAGTGACAAAAATGTTAGCTTGGAATTTAAATAAATAATACTGAAAAAAATCTTTCGTAAAAATACTTTTGTAATAGATACGAGTGACAAAAATGTAAGCTTGGAATTTAAATAAATAATACTAATGATGAAAAAAAGTCAAATAACATCCGATGGGACCTAATAGCAAAAAATCAATGTCGAATGAGATTTGACGTTGGACCAGTAAGGGTTAAGGACCGACGAACTCAAAAAAATAACTAAAAAATTTAGGCACCGGTTCTAGCGAACCTGTGCGATCCGGCTGATTCCCACCCCTGGCTCATCTATGATTACGAGCCAGCGCAAGTGGCTGAACATACCACACTATTCAAGCACACACTGCGCACTCCATATCCTCGTCTTTTCTGTTGTGCCGGTAGAGACCTCGTGAACACCGTTCACGGAGCTTCTCCATCCACCTCTGTCTCTAGCCCGCGACTCCCAGACACCATCAATCCGTACAAACCTCAACGTGGCATTCAGTTGGTCCTTGTACCTCCTGTACCGCTCTACTCTACTATATTGAATTTTGCAAACAATAATTCATATTCGTCATTCACAGAGAAAATTTCAATATCGCAGTAAAAAACAATTTTTTTTATAAAATAATTTGAAAAGCAAAATTGTAGCCAAATAAATTGGTACAACATTTTGAGTGTGTCCAAATACTTGTTCACAAAATCTGGATTATCTCCAATTACAGGAGTTATTTTCATATATTTTTTTTTGACATCTCATCAAAGATGAAGAAGAATATGGAAGTCTGGGCATTTACGGGGCTGACGACCGTCATAGGCTGGTTTAAGTGATCACTTTACACACGTGTAACATTCACCAATTCAACCCATTATTGACAACCACACTACTCAAATTCTTGGAAGTTCTATATACATGAGCCAATTTATAAACCTTGTTCTTGAATCACTTTAACTAACAAACTAACCATCATGCTGCTTCTCCATAGGGGTAGGCAGAGAGAATAGAACGCCACACCAATCTGTCTTTGCAAACATTCTTTGCCTCTTCCACGTTCATGCGTCTCCTCATACATACCCGCCGATTATTTCAACTAAAATGCACACCAAGTCCTAACAAAATTCATTTTTAAATCGAGCCTGCGATATGTGTAATGTAATGGTTAATGAAATAAACGTCAATAATGTTTCTTTTAATGTGTTTAAGAGAAATATTGTTGATGTCTATTTGACTAGTTGATAAAGAAAATTTCTATTACTTGATAAAAACATGTATTGTAAGTTTATTATATAGTTATACTTTTATGTACATGACAGTTTATTTTTATTTTTAGATTACTTAAGTGAAAAAAGCTAAGCTGAGATAAGCATTATCGATAAAATTAAGAAAGGTGTGTTGAGATGGTTTGGACATGTAGAACGAATGAGTGAGGAAAGAACGGTAAAACAAATTTATGAGGCGAATGTAAGCGGGAAAAGAAGCAGAGGAAGACCGAGAAAAACATGGCACGATCAGGTATGCCAAATACTTGAAAGTGGTCAGGTTAGGAGTCGTAACAATCGGCGGGTATGTATGAGGAGATGCATGAACGTGGAAGAGGCGAAGAATGTTTGCAAGGACAGAGTGGTGTGGCGCTCTATTCTCTCTGCCTGTGATGGTTAGTTAGTTAGTTAGTCTTTAGTGAAAACCTCTAATTGGAATGTTATTTTTTTAATTGTATTATAATTTGTAATTTTTGTTAAATATTCTGTTGGTTTTCCAATAAATAAATGAACTCCTAACCTGACCGCTTTCAAGTATTTGACAAACGAATCTTTTATTTTAGTAATTCATCCTTAGGCAGGAAAATATATATAAATAATACTATATAATTAATAATAACGTTTGTTTTTTTACCGTATAGCTCAAAGCTTGTCTATGAACGTATTCAGACCAACTGATTATTTGTAATGAACAGTGAATACTGACATTACTTCTTACATACGCGAGTGTATTTTTATCATTGTTATTGTTTAATTTATCCAAACGAATTTATTATTATCAATCTATGATATTGAAACGACGTGACACGTGATATTGACAGTGACAGCTGACGAGGTACTAGAACCAAATAAGCAATGTGTATTGTATAAAAATAAATTAAAATATTTATTCCAGCACGTACGTTTTAACCTCGGCCCAATAACTTACTAAAATAACTCACTAAACAAACTAACATTACTAATAAAACTAACCCCACTAACAGGAATACTAACACTTATAAGTCAAATGTAAAAAGTGTAAATAAAGAATAACTCGACACTGGCTATAACACCCAAGAAGGGTGAAAAGCCATAAAAAAGAAGAAGAAGTAACCTCGGCCCAACCTAACCTCTAAAAAATATTTTGTAAAAGAATTTGTGTTTATTTGTATATACATATTTGTAGTACAGTTCTATTATTTTCATGTTTAACGTATTATTTGTTTTATTTAAAAATAGCTCTTATGTCCTATTTGAGTAAAGTATATTTTCGTAGCAAAATTATTATTTTATTCTCAAACATTAAATATATTTGTTTTTATAAACTGTCACGCCGCTTCTCCGCAGGGATAGGCAGAGATAATAGAACGCCACACCACTCTGTCTTTGCACACAATCTTCGCCTCTTCCACATTCATGCCTCTTCCCACACATACGCGCAACTGACCTGACCACTTTGAAGTATTTGAAATACCAAGTTATCTTCTGTCTTCTTCTGCTTCTATTACCAACCACAATATGTAATTAATTTCTTTTCAATTTTATTTTTAATCAATTATATGAAGAAAAAAAGTTAGGTGATTTTTTCACTAGTTGTAAATTTTTTTCCTGACCCTTATCCACACCCATAGATGCATTGGGCACTGCAATTTTCTCAATTTTGTTACATTCGATGACAATATTTTGTATTCAACATGAAAAAGTACATCAGTACTGTCCTAAAAGCACCTATTATGGCAAAAAAAAAACTATTTTCATAATTCTGGAGAA
>NW_028281442.1:0-120000 GCF_059751285.1 Brachycentrus maculatus
TATAATATATATATATATAATATATATATATATATATATATATATATATATATATATATATATATATATATATATATATATATATATATATAATATATATATATATATATGTTTTCCATTTTTCCTTTATTTTCAAACTCCGCCCCTTGACTAACCCCCTCCCCCTAACTTACCCCTCTCCTTATTTATAGAACAGTTTTTTTTTATTATTTTTTATATATAGTTATTATTCAGACCTGACAATGGAAGTTTAGCTTCCGAAACTAGTCGTCATTAATAAACTCAATTGGTATAAAAACAAGTGTTTCCTTAATCATTTTAACATGTCTTACCACAAAGTAAATGCCGAAACAATGAATTTCTGTGCCATTTATCTCCTTCCTGGCTACATCCCAGCTTGTCGTCCTTGCACACAGCTGGGGTCAGCTCTCCTCGTCCTCAGGTTGTAGGTCCTTCTGTCATAGACAACGTCATCTAGGGCAGTGTTCCGCTAACTTTTTTGTATTCAAGGTACACCTATCAAATTAAGAATTTTCACAGGTACATATTTACCATATTATGGTAACATATTCAACATATTATGTTTAATGCAAAATGTGAGCCTACTTAACCGAGAACAGGCAATAAAAATTTGGAGCAATTGTATTATCTTCACAAAACTAGACTTTTTTCCGCGGCACACCAACCAATCACCACAGTATACCAGTGTGCCGCGGCACACACTTTGCGGAACAATGGTCCAGGCCATCCCTTCGAATCATGTTATCTTCCTGCAGCCTCCATGAATTATTTGCCATGAATCCTTCCGTACCATTTATAGTAGAAACTATTTCAACAATCCACTTCATATTTCGAGTGTCCGAATCTTGCTCACAAATACTGGATTTGTCTCGTTTTGTTATTCATTGTCTTGGCTAAATGCAGTCGAAATGCGAGCTCTCAGACGATGTATGATAGATGCTACAATCTGTCTCTGAAAATAATTTTTGCAAGCTTTTTAAGAAGCAGAGGAAGACCGAGGAAAACCTGACATTTGGCAAACTATTTCAAATACTTGGGCGTGGTCAGGTCAGGAGTCGACATAATTAGCGGGTATGCATGGATGTGAAAGAGGCGAAAAATGTTTGCAAAATAGATTTGTTTGGCGTTATATTCTTAATGGCTACCCCTGTGGAGAGCGACGTCATGGTTGGATAGTTATTTTAAATTATTTTATAGTTAAGTTGATTAATGATCATCAAATTATAAGTTTTAATATTACTAAAACTTACTCTACTTAACCATAGGTGGTGCCGAGAACTCGCATGTGAAAGGTTTCAAATGAGGGAAAAATACAACTTTCCAAATTTGAGTTCTGTGGTTGTCAATCAGGGGTAGAATGGTAAATATTACGCGTAAACAAAGTGATTACTTACACCAACCTATGACAGATCGTAATTGCTGTCGTAAACCCAGAATTCCATATGATTTTTTTAATTAATGTTTTACTTAGTAAATACCACTATTTCAAGTAAAACATTAATTAAAACCATTAATTAAAAATGGATAGATTTTACCACAAAGTGACTGCCGAATCAATTAATTCCATATTCTTCTTTATGTATATGCTGAGACATCATTTTTATACTAAATTATAAATAAAATATCACGGTGTTGGGTGGAATCACTTTATTTATATAACACGATCTTGCACGTCTTTTGCTATTGACATCATTGTATATGAATTTAAAAAATATTAATCGATTTGTTTTATTGTCGAATATTGTTTATTTTATTACTATGTGTCCTTTTAAAGAAAACCAACGCTACGTTTAAAAAAAAGATAGCGTACGTCCTCATTAGGGTTTTTACGCATATTTCATTATTCTAGTATTTTTTTTAAAGATTTTCAGTGAGTTATTTTAAAGTTTTTTTAAAGGTTTTTCCCACTGAGGAGTTATTTTTACGGTTTTTATTAGTTTTCTCCACTAAGGAGTTATTTTTACGGTTTTTAATGGTTTTCTCCACTAAGGAGTTGTTTTTACGGTTTTTAATGGTTTTCTCCACTAATGAGTTATTTTTACGCTTTTTAAAGGTTTTCTCCGTCTTCATCTCAACTCAAATTTTAACCACACTACAAATTTTTTTCGGAAGTCATACTCGTACATACATGATCAGTCTCATGACGGTCCATGGCTGAGTTCACAACAGCCATCTATGATTGGATTTAAAAACCTTTTATTTAGCAGATACCCTTTTATTTTATAAGACATTTTAAGCAATTTTCAACAGTCGACGTATGATTCCAGAATACATTCGGCAAGGATGCGACCGCAAAAAGAGTACAAAAATATAGAAATACAGTATACATGTCGCATTTTCATTTCATTTCAATCACATTTGACAACATTCGCGTCTGGGGACATCGGATTCCTGCGAAGAGTTCCACTATGAAATCAATTTATTCCCTGCATCCCGCCGTCCCTTAGATTCCCCGAGCATTTGAAATGATGATTCGCGTATAAATTTGATCTTATCGGTCGCGTACGTCGGCCGAGCGCTCCGCCGGCTGCTGTATTATACTATCCTGGTACACGTATTGATTTGGAAACTCGACAATTGAGTGGAAAAATACTCTAGATTCCAGAAATCCATCTCCGTTTCTTACTCCGTGCGTCCGAGATGTGTGGCCGAGTTGAGAGATGGCGTCGACAAACTTTTGGTCGAATTGAATTCATATTATTTTTTTATTTTTTGACATCTCATCAAAGATGAAGAATATGGAAGTCTGGGCATTTACGGGGCTTACGACCGTCATAGGCTGGTTTAAGTGATAACTTTACACACGTGTAACATTCACCAATTTTACCCATTATTGACAACCACACTACTCAAATTCTTGGAAGTTCTATATATATATGAATTGAATTCATTTTTAATTTCAATTTTACTCGGTAAATACAGCCACTTCTTAGAATACATTGTTACATGTGTTTCGATGTATCCTGCATCAATTTCAAACACGAAATGATGCGGAGTGTGTCGAAACATGTTTCAAAATGGATTTTAAGAAATAGCTAAGTAAAACTTAAATTATAAATGGATGCCTTCTATCAATCCCAAAGTGACTGCCGAATCAATTAATGAATAAAATTCATTTTCGACATCTCAACATAGATGAAAAATTATAAGAATAAAGGCTTACGATCTATCATAGGGTGGTTTAAGTGATTCCATTATAAACATGTAACATTCACCATCGCACATGAATGACAATTGCGCTATACAAATTATGGAAGTAATATTTATGCTTCAATTGAAAACGTTTTGTTTGTACTATTTCTTCGGCTTTTAATTACTTACATACTTTTTTCCAAAGGCACAGTGTAACTAGTATAAGGTATTTACGTTCATTATATAAGCAGAAATGTAAAACTAATGAATTAAATTATATTTTTCGTAATTTTATAACACAATTATTTTTTTAATTGCCAAAAGTATAGAGATAACGAATATAAATGAATCATATATAAACTCCGGGTAACACAAAGAGCAATAGAGATAATGATGCTAAACATATCCCTGCAGGGCCGAAAAACTAATGTTTGGATAAGGGAAAAGACCAAGGTAACAGATGTGTCTCAAAGAATCACGGAACAAAAGTGGAACTGGGCAGGTCATGTGACACGTATGTCCAAGGATAGATGGACGAAATATGTGTTCGACTGGAGGCCTAGAACAGGACGCAGAAGCATGGGTAAGCCCCAGACAAGATAGTCCGATGACATCAAGAATCTGGCGGGCCTACTGGAAGAGAGTCGCGTCCAACAGACAACTGTGGAAGTCCAAGAGGGAGGCCTTAGTTCAAAACTGGAAACAAGAAGAAGGCTAAAATGAGTAATTAAGTAAAGAGAAAAATCATTGATTGATTAGTGCAACTATGCCTGCTCGTCAGGGTGGAGTTCCTCACCCCTGGCCCGAGGCATCGGCCCGTCGAGTTTTTACCACCGTATTGTCTCGAGTTTGATGGCCGAGTGCGGTGCAGCGCGCGCCCCGCGCTCGGAATATGCAAGTAGCCTGAAACGTCTCTCGGCCGCACACTGCACATACTTGTATCTACCAGCATCTAGTACCTACCTACCTGCACACATGCTGAAAATGCACCCGTGAATTTCATGGTATAAACGAATCAGTTTTGGGAGGGATGGAAATATTGGTGAAGATATAGAAAAGAGAGTAAAGTACGGCTGATTGGGGCGCCATCAATTGAAATTTGTGTACACACTTTTCATTTAATTTCTCATTCATTCAAACCCTTATCCACACCCCAATGGTGCATAGGGCACTGCAGCATATAAACACAGTGTTATCTTGATCGTAAACATAAGAAGGAAAGGTGATCAGCCCTCCGCTTCAGGTACCAGTCCAGGGTAATATTTAATAAATATAACAGTGAAAAAATTACTTATATTTATTTGACCCCCCCTGGGAATCGAACCCGGGACCTCTAGAACGGTAGCCGAGCGTGCTGAATATTACACTGCGGAGGCGGGTAAACACACTAGTTAGTATTAACTTACATGCCCGCTGAGAGTCACAGGGCCTCGAGAGAATTAGAAGAAATTATTATCTACAACATTTTGAGTATGTCCAATCATGGGTAGAATTGGTGAATGTTACACATGTGTAAAGTGATCACTTAACCAGCCTTTGACAGCCCTGTAAATACCCTGACTTCCACATTCTTTTTCATCTATGCTGAGATGTCAAAAATGACAAATATCTCATTCTTCTTCTTTTCCCGCTTGGTCTAGGCCTTGTGGCCTATTTTTAAGAGGGATGTCGATTCCCAGCTGTCAATCCATATCTTTGGTGTCGTCTACCTTGGGGTTGGCCGTGGAGTGCAATGTGGGGGAGTCTGGATGGTCCATTCTCCTCACATACGCATACTTTTGTCTTATTCGATGTCTTCCCCACCTAACGACGTCTTGGATCTCGCATATTTCCCTTATCCTGGTGTTCCTTATTCTATCTCGTAGACTCTAGCCAGTTTTGCTCCTTAGAGTCTTAATTTCTGACACTCTTAGTCATAATTATAGTCTAATATGATATAATTTATATTTCAAGCACTAACTTTGTGATTTTCCATTTTATAATTAAAATGTAACTTTGTTTAAAAACCACTATAAATATTTTATTATAACTTATTTATAATGTCTACCGGTTTGAAGATAACCGCTTCTTTACCAAGACTGATGAATATTTTATTTATTGTTTCGGCATTAACTTTGTGGTAAGACATGTTACAATAATTAAAGAAAACACTTTTGTTTTTTACCAAAAATATTATATTATTATTATTATTATTATTATTTTATTTATAGAAAAATTTTATATTTTATATTTTAGTTATTATACAGACCTGAATGATGGAAGTTTAACTTCTGAAACATGTAGTCTTTAATAAAAACTCAAGTGGTAAAAAACAAAGTGTTTTCTTTAATTATTGTAAGACTGATGAATATTAAAACACAATACACAAGTAAACGATTTTTCTAATAGTCCGTTATTAAATATGTTTCCAATCACTCAACATCCTTGATCCCTTTTGACAGTGACTGCTAATCAATACAAAAAAAATAAAGCCACTTGAGATCTACCCAAGCTCCTTTGACTAACCGTCAAAATATTTTCAATTTTGTTAAGTAGATAGTGTTTTAGTATTAATCAGTTTTGATAAAGAAGCAATTAGCTTCGAAACCGGTAGATGTTATAATTAAGTTATAATAAAATATTTATAGTGATTTTAAAACAAAGTAATATTTTAACCGTAGTCCAATATGACTTCACTAATCTTCAAGCTAAAAAAGTGCTTACTCTCGCTATAGCAATCGGCAATCGGATATCTTTTGGTGTTTTTTTTTTTAATTACCTAACGTCCAAGTGACTCTGAAATCTAGCTACGGCTTATGCAACACCTTTTATCATGTCCCTACTCGGGCTTCAACTTTTTAAGTTTCATAGCCTATGCCTACTTGTGAGTGGATTTACTCTTTATGTTTAAATTTACTATAATTTCATGTAATTCATGAGTGAAAATTCTAGGCAAAAACACTCGCTTTTTTGGTGTTTTATTTTTATTTTACATCTGTCTTTAGTGTGGGAACACACCAACCGAGCGTCATTATCACAAGAATCTTCGATTTGCAACATAGTGTTCATCTACCTGACCATCTTCTAGCGGCAGTTGAATCTACGATAGGTTTGTGATGTAATGTGCGATGATGTGAGTAAATTATCACCTTGTTGCCCGAACCTGCGCCTTTTCTCACACTCGGTAGCGAGTTGGCTCGCACCCTGCAATCACTCGCCCGTAATGCGGTGGGTTCGACTCCGCGCTAAGTGATCGCTGATCACTGATCACCGATCGCCGATCGCCCTCGAGCGGCTGCTACTAGCGACATCTCACGACGGAATATATTAAGAATGATCCTCGAATGGATAATTCTCATGATGTGTTATTATTGGCTAATAAATTAATATGAAAAATCCACAAGACTATCGGTGACATTCTTATAGTCGAATCTGTAGAAAAGTAAGGGAGATATGAAGGTTTAAACTTCATTTAGATATTTGAATAAAACGAAAAACGGACACCGCCATACGTCATAAAATACGTCATCGGATGTGTTATGGGGCGTATCCCTTTATGTACTTGCTTTCTAAAGCTGTAATAGTAGTACTGTGGATTCGTTTCTGTGACGTCATTCATTACCAACCTACGAAAACAACGTTTTTACGAAGGCGAATTTTGCAAAAGAAAATGATGAATGAAAATATTGATTACATCGGCTGTTATAACACATGTTAAACACAAACGGGTCTTACACAATCCTTTATAGGTCAAGTATGTTAAATTAGATATTCCTACCGAGTGATAATACCCTATTTGTTTTTCGATTCCCTAGATATGTGGTCGGCAAACTTATTAGCCAAAGAGCCAAATGTGGAAGTCCTCACCTAAAAATTACATTTCAAATATTGCACAAAAATCCTTTGAATGCAAATCTGTTTAGTTTACTGTATTCTATCGAAATATTAATTAAAGTTGCGACAAAACGTGACCAATCCTGTTTTATAACCAATATGAAATTATTAAATCGCACCAAAACGTAACAACTTTACAAGCTTGAATTCCCGATTGATTAAAATCATTTATAACGGAAATGTTACGTTTTGGTTAGGGCCTCCACATTTGAATCAATGACATGTATAAACTCATGCCTCTAGCGAGTGTTTTTGCCTAGAATTTTCACTCATGAATTACATGAAATTATAGTAACATTTTGAGTGTGTCCAAATACTTGTTCACAAAATCTGGATTATCTCCAATTACAGGAGTTATTTTCATATTATTTTTGACATCTCATCAAAGATGAAGAAGAATATGGAAGTCTGGGCATTTACGGGGCTGACGACCGTCATAGGCTGGTTTAAGTGATCACTTTACACACGTGTAACATTCACCAATTCTACCCATTATTGACAACCACACTACTCAAATTCTTGGAAGTTCTGTATGTTAAATTGTCTGGTTAAATTATAAGCTTAAATAATAAAAATGAAAATGGTATTTTCTGGCGTTTCTCATGTGTGTGATTATAATCCAGGATTCGGATCTCACATACTAATATAAGAGTTTCTGCTTAGTAAAAAGCTTCTTTACATCTCACCAATAGATGTCTCTAGTGAAGTTCTATTGATTCAAGAACAAGATTTCTAAATTGGTTCATATATACAGAACTTCCAAGAATTTGAGTAGTGTGGTTGTCAATAATGGGTAGAATTGGTGAATGTTACACGTGTGTAAAGTGATCACTTAAACCAGCCTATGACGGTCGTCAGCCCCGTAAATGCCCAGACTTCCATATTCTTCTTCATCTTTGATGAGATGTCAAAAATAATATGAAATTATAGTAACATTAAAATTAAAAAAAGGGTAAATCCACTCACAAGTAGGCACAGGTTATGAAACTTATAAAGCTGAAGCCTGAGTAGGGACATGATAAACGGTGTTGCATAAGCCGTAGCTAGAGTCACTTGGACGTTAGGTAATTCAAAAAAAAATAGCCAAAGAGCTAAATATGTAAATTACAACGATTAATGGAGTGAACGGTGCCATGAAATCAGTTATAGCAAATTAAAACCTATCACCGAAAGCTAAGCTGGCAGTACTCAACGAAGTCCCGTTTCCAATTCCTGATTCTAACCCTAATGTATGGAAGAAATGTATGGAGTTGGCAGAAGAAGGGTGAACGTAGACTGAATCCAGTCGAAATGGGATACCTCAGACGAATGTGCGACAAAACGATTTATGATACATGTTCGAATGGTGAAATAAGGAAATAATGCAAGGCTGACATAAGCATTATCGATAAAAGTAAGTAAGGTGTGTTGAGATGGTTTGGACACGTGGAACGAATGAGTGAGGAAATAACGTAAAGCAAATGTAGGGGGAGAGGAAGAGCGAAGAAAACTTGGCATGATCAAGTGTATCAAATACATGAAAGCGGTCAGGTCAGGAGTCTGAATAATCGGCGGGTATGTATGAGGAGATGCATGAATGTGGAAGAGGCGAAAAATATTTTCAAATATTTTTCACCTCCGTGTGGCTTTCCGTTCTCTCTGTCTACCCCTGCGGAAGCGGCGTGATGGTTAATCTAGTTTAGTTAAGTTTACATACATTATCGGATTTGACCCAAGTACGCAGCCTCGCCGTACTCCGTTAGCCCCTCAGGGGTGTTCAAGCGGTCACGAGCTGACGCCGGGCCGCGGGCGGGGGGCGGCCCACTAATGCTACACGCCGGACCGCGGGCCGGCGATCATCACGACTGCTTCACACTAAGGCTGGAGAGATTAGTCGATAAAATTATTATATCTTCAGATAAAGGCTTATATCGCTGGATTGATGCTGTGTTGTCGTAATTATCGTGTCTGCCTTCGTTGGCAAACTCGTGCCATGAGTTCGTGTAATTTAAATATTTTTTTCCGAATCTAAACCAACTAACCATCACGCCACTTTCGCCGCAGAGGTAGGTAGAGAGAATAGAACGCCACAACACTCTGTCTTTGCAAACATTCTTCGTCTCTTCCACATTTATCTCCTCATACATACCGGTCGGTTAATTCGACTCCTTTCCTATCCGCTTTCAAGTATTTGATATACCTGAACGTGACCTGAAAGTTTTTATCAGTCTTCCTCTGCTGCTTTTTCCATCTTAATGCCCCTAAAATGTTGTTTTACCGTTCTTTCCTCACTCATTCGTTCAACATGTCCAAACCATCTCAACACACCTCTCTTAATTTCGTCGATAATTCTTATCTCAGCTTTGCATTCCTTCATTATTTCATCATACGAACACCTATCATACATTGTTTGCCGCACATTCTTCTGAGAGATCGCATTTCGACTGCATTCAGTTTACTTTTATCCTTTTATTGCCAACTCTATGCTTCACTTCCATATATTAGGGTTGAAACTAGGACTCCGTTGTGTACTTCTAAAGTTTAGCTTTCGAGGATAGGTTTTTTCTCTTATCGGTAAAAATATGTCAATCAAACGCGTTGCATATGTTCGATACCGCTTATCAAATACATATTTACACTCTCCTTATCATTCATCATTCGCTTTGCGTAATGCCACTTAAAAACAATCCTTCATGACTACCGGTTTCGGAAGACCCATTCTTTGATCAGCTCATGTATCATGAAGTTTATAGATTATTATGTTTATTAAATATGTCACTGTAATTTCGAGTAGGCACCTCGTCTTCTTATGTTGATACGTCTTAATAATACCCCCCTGTACCAATTATTGTGCATTTAAAAGAACGCACTATAATACTCGTACACTCCGTTCGTATCAGCTGAGCTAAGTTTTTATGTTAGCGTCAGATCTGCCGTATGTACAACATCTCCAGTAGACGCGCCACAGGAGTCGTGAGCGCCCCAAGTGCCGACGGGGGGCGGAGCACCCAACGATATCGTAGTTAGGACAAGGCATTACTTTACGCCAATTTGAACTGGTGATCTGCCTTGTTTGCGAGAGGTGTCGATACTCTAGTATATGTTCCGTACATACGTGTAATGCAACACATTGCGTTAGTACATTTTTATTAAATTTTTGATGTGTAGACATTTTGGATCGGTCACCCTCTTACATTACAATATAAATCTTTGAACACTATTATTACCAAATGTCCAGCTGAAAAATTCATTTTAATAATGCTGAATGGTCAAAATATGTAGGTACTATTATTTTATGTATTAATTTTTAAATCAAACACAGTTTTTTTTAGTCTACTAAGTTGTATTTTATTTTAAAAAATAACACACATAAAATTATTATTGTGGTAATTGTTTCGCCTAGTTATGGCATTTACAAACGAATGTGAAGATTAAATGGACTGACGGTCCTTATGTAGCTATACAATTCTAGGTAATTAAGTGATAGTTTTAACTTGTGCAGTATTCATTTATGGGAGACAACAATAGTTAATGGGGGTGTAGGTACGTACACTATTTATAGTAGACTCAAAAATCTGTGTTTCATTTAAAAATTACTACATAAATTAAAATGAAGTTCTACAAATTAAACGCCAAATCAATAAATAAAAAAATGTACCATTATTACCAGCTATCTAACTAAATTCACTGTAAGAATGCTGAATGTTCAAACTATACACTATTGTTACCAGTTATTCAGTTGAAGGATTCATTGCAAGAATGGTGAATGTTCAATATATACACTTTTCTTACCAGCTGTCCAGTTGAAGTGTAATAATGTTCACTGAAATAATGCTGAATGTTCAAAATATACACTATTCCTACCAGCTGTCCAGCTGAAGTGTAATAACATTTACTGTAATAATGCTAAATGTTCAAAATATATACTCTTCTTACCAGCTGTCCAGCTGAAGTATTCACTGCAAGAATGATGAATGTTCAATATATACACTTTTCTTGCCAGCTGTCCAGCTGAAGTGTAATAATGTTTACTGTAATAATGCTGAATGTTCAAAATATACTCTATTTTGACCTGACCACTTCCAAGCATTTGAAATACTGTATTTGAAATATATGAAAATAATTAATAAGTAAAAAAAGTACATTACGGTCGAAATCAGGACTCCCAGTTGTATTGTATACTCCCAGTTTAGCTTTTGCTGAAAGGGGTTTTATTTGCCATAACTGGATTAAGTGCGCCATTCACTCTGTTCCCAGCATTCACTCTCTTTTCCACATATTTTTTTGTTTGTTCCTACTCATTATCTCAAGTCCAGTTTAATGATTTCCTTTGTTAGTTCGACCGACAGTAACACACCAAGAAGTCAACCCAATTTGGTGTTTCTTTGTTGGTGACTTTCCACTGCTATCTATGAGCGGCCATTGTTCCTGGCAGGCGGCACGCGCTCTAAGCGCTGCGCTGCCATGTCGCCAACCCTTTTCGGGATCTTTCTGACTTATGCTAGCACTAATTCCGCAATAACACCGATCCGTTATTAGACACCGCAATTTGTAAACTAGCTATCTGCCTCTCACTGCGGGGAAAAGGTATATGCGTCATTTTCTTAAGGGCCAATATACAATAAATTGCAACTTAATTTTCTTTTTAAACTTTACATTTGACGTAATTTTTTTTGTTGCTTTATACGCCGCTTTTATATTGATTTTTGTTGTTGTTATTATTCGTCATAAATATATGGTTTTTAAAACAAAAGAGTTATTGAAAGGTAAGGAGTTAAAAAATTAATTGAAATAATTTTTCAAAATGTAGTAAAAAAAATAACGAATTCCAATATACATATTTATTCTAAAATATAAGATATTTATGTATGAGGAGATGCATGAACGTGGAAGAGCCGAAGATTGTTTGCAAAAACAGATCGGTGCCGCGTTCTATTCTCTCTGCCTACCCCTGCGGTGAATCGGCACAGTGGTTACTTAGTTATTTAGTTACTTTGAATTATAATTATAAAGTCGCTTGATCTTTGCAGGCGCCTTTTTGGAGTCGAGCAAATCCGGCCATATTGCGACACAATGGACGCTTTTATACCCATTATTAATATGAATACAATCACATTAAATAGTGCGTCTATCTAATTATCCGAGCGCTAAGTGGAGAACAATGGGCAGCCACTGGTCACCGCCGGGCGGCCACTGGTCACCGGGCGCTGCTGCTCGTGATAAGGGATATTATCATAGTGTTACCGGCTGGGACACCGGACTGCAAACCTACCTACATATAGAACGACCCGTACGGGATATTCCGTTCTCTACCCCCCCCTTTAAAAAAAATATATTTGGTAGTCCCCAGTGAAAGGATGTTTCTGCCAGTGTCGATTATTTCTTTATTTACAAACAAAATAATATAGAAACTAATGATAACAATTAATACTGAATTTCATAGTTTAAATGCGTTTAGCTTTGTCATTTTGGAAATTATGGCCGAAGATCTAGAATTAGAATTAGAAACAAGGGTGGGAGTGAAACTAAAATAATAATTTTTTCAACATTTTGAGTGTGTCCAAATACTTGTTTTTCTTGGTTGTGGTCCCGTGGTTAGTGTCGCGGACTCTCAAGTCAGAGTTTCTCGGTTCGAACCCACTCTATCTACCACAATTTGATACCTATTTCTAATAATGAGCCGCTTAGGCTCACAGAAATAGTACGAAATTGAAATATTTGTGTGAATAATAAAAACACAAAAATTTATCTTATTTTTAAAATTTCATCACAGATGAAGGAGAATATGGAAATCTGGGCATTTCCAGGACTCACAATTGTCATAGGCTGGTTTAAGTGATTAAACCATGTTACACTTTACACACGTGTAACATTCACCAATTCTACCCATGATTGACAACCACACTACTAAAATTCTTGAAACTTCTAGATATATTGATCAAACTCATTACACAGTATTCACGAGTTCACTATAACTATCTATGGTGGGATGAGGAACGCTTTCATTAGCAGGAACTGGTCAAATTATAAGCTTAAATAAAAAAATGAAAATGATGTTTTCAAGCGTTTCTTAAGTAAGTGAATTTAATCCAGGATCCGGACCTCACGTACAAATGAAAGAGTTTCTGCTTAAAAAAAGATTATTTTATCCAACCCTCATCCGCACCGATGGTGCATAGGGCACTGCATCATATAAACGCAGTGTTATCTTGATCGTTAACACATGAAGGAAAGGTGATCAGCCCTCCGCTTCAGGTACCAGTCTAGGGTCAGTCTATTGAATAAATATTACAGTGAAAAAATCACTTACATATTTATTTGACCCCCTCCCCCTGGGAATCGAACCCGGGACCTCCAGTACGGTAGCCTAGCGTGCTAACCATTACACTACGGAGGCGGACTTCGAAAAGCTTATTTAGTAAGCAGAAACTCTTTCATTTTTTAGTTTTTTTTTACCATCTAATTTTCGTACTTCTCTTTTTGATCCCGGGTCCAGAACGGAATACTCGGTAAGCCATTCCCTTTAGAGTCACCGCGTCGCGTGGGATACACAATGCAACACTGGGAATTATATAAATTAAACTCTATACCCGATTGTAATTGAGAGAGCCTACCTTATATTTTCGACCACATTGTGCAGTCGACCAACAAAATGAGGACTCCCACAAAAAAGGTCCTAGACACACCATTCGGTGTTTTGTACAACATAGTATTGATGCACCCCTTTTTTAATGTGCACTTGAAGTATTTTTAATTTGCAAACCCTTTGTTGTGCGTGGAATAGGGTGAAATAGATTATCTCGTGACTTAAATGGCGTTAATGTTTTAAGGAAAATGCTTACATGAAAAGTCAATAATGCATTTCATTGGACAATGCATGCTACAATAGAGTTATCGTACTCTCCTAAAAATTCCAATATTCAGTATCCTAGTTTACGGATATGTTTTTTGGATACGAGAATATGGAAGTCCGGGTATTTTTACGACTTAAGACTGAACATATTGAAGGCCATTATTTTTATTTACTAGAATCCATTTTAAGTATGGAATAAAGTTTATAGAATTAAACAACTTTGTTTTAACCACTTTTTTTATTATTAGTACACTTTAACCTACCGGTTTTGACAAGAACCTTGTCATCACCATTATGAGTATTTATATTATGAGTTTTTTAATGTTTTAGAATTTAATAAACCCTGATGATGACCGGGTTCTTGTCGAAACCGGTAGGTTAAAGCGGACTAATAATAAAAAGTGCTTAAAACAAAGTTGTTTAATTTTGTAAAGTTCATAAAATGTGTCACAAAGTATCTGCGAAAAACATTCAAGAAATGGAATAAAGTTTTGGGGTCATTATACGAAAACAAATTCTAAAATGGTTCAAAATCTGCAATATTCCATAATTTAAAAAAATGTAGCCAGTCACACATAAAATCTAATGGATAAACCAAATTTATACACAAACATATAAAGTTACTTCCGGTACATGTAATATTGTGGATGAGTATCATCGTTGAACAACGAACTAGCACAAAATATAATAATCTTCTAGTACACAACCATGATACACGATTTACACACAACGAAGGGTTGACGGTCCCAAGAGTTAAACAATAAATATGGGAGAAGAACACTTCAATATATAGTTCCGAGCATTTTTAATTTACTGCCGACGGAGGTTGGAGGTCAAAATAAAATATGGAGCAAAGGCAAAATAAAGAAATGGGTAAATGATCAAGAGTTGTTAGTACTGTGAAAATTGTAAAATAGTTTTTTTTTCTTCCTTTTTTTGTTTGTATATTATGTTAAAATAGATTTTTAAAAAATGTTAAAAGAACTCCACCGACAAGACACCCAAGGTGGAACAAATTAAGTATGTAGTTTTTTTCCACATTAATTTTATTTGACCAACAACCGGATTTCGTTCTAACAGACATCATCAGACTGGTGTGAGGCTAGACGAAATTCTATGTTATATAAACAACAGAGGTTGAAAACCATGATTTTAAATGTATTTTTCTGACAAAATGAATTTAAATTGAACGAGTTCAAGTATTATACAATACCTACTTCACTCATTCAATTTTCATTCATTTTGTTAGAAAAATATATAGTCCCCTCCTATAACGCGGTATCTATCTCAGCGTTATATGGGGGTTTACTGTATTCACGTACTTAACTTAAGGTTTTCCTGCATTTAACAACTTTTCATTCATGTCTATCTATTTTAAGTGCATTACTTAATATTGTATAATAACATTATCTACTTGTAATAACGTTTATCCATTATATATTCATGCATCGATGACATATTTCTACATTTCGTTATTTTGTTATTTGTCGTTAACATACTTTTGGAATTCTGACTGCGTATACTTCATTCGCAGTATTTAAGAAACGCGACAGCTAGAAATATGAGTTCACAAGGAAAACCGAGTTAGTTCAGTAAACAATGAATGTACATACACATAATACAGTATCTACTCAATGAATTAGGGCCACCCACTATTTTTTTGAATACTCTGAAATCTTTTGGATTATTATATTTATTTTACATAAATACTTTAAGTTTTCTATTGACATCTTATATCATGTATATTACCTTCAATAATATGTAAAATATACCTGGATTATTTAAGCCTTTACAAAATTTCCACCCCATTTTCTGAGAAAGGTCCCTAATTGTCACAGGTAGACAGATAGTTGAAAGTTCAAAAAATAGTCCTATCTCATTTATTAGTGAAGTTTCTTGAGTTCTGGTTGTTGTTTTGTTCAGAGAGGTTATATAGTTATCGTGTCTTGTGAAAAAAACTTAATTTTTAATTTTAGTTCATAAAGTATAAATTTTTTTTGTAAACACAAGTGGTTTTTTTGAAAAGGACAAAATGGGAAAAATTAAAGACATTTCTGAGGAAAAAAAGTCTAGTGTTATAGTGCTTCTGAAATTAGGAATACTATATAATAGAGAAATTTCAAAAAAAGAAAACGTTTCTCGTCAAACAGTGGACAGAATTTCAAAATCAATAAAAAATCAGTCACCCGCCACCAGCAATCGGCGAAAGAACTGTCGTAGGATTAGAAAAACAACACCGAGGACTGATCGAAAAATCGTTCAAAGTGACTTAGAAAACCGTAGTGCATCAGCAAAAACATTAAAAATAAAATTGGAAGAAGAGGGTATAAATATATCGGTATCAACCTGAGGCGACGTCTTTACGAAGTAAATCTGAAATGCAGGCGCCCTGTAAAAGTACCAAAATTGACACCACGAACGAAAGCGTATCGATTAAAATGGGCCAGGCTTCATCGAAATTACTCGGTAGATGATTGGAAAAAGGTATTTATTTAAATTGAATTTTCAACATATCATTTTAGTAAATAAACTTATATATGTGAATTAAACTTAAATTTTCATTATTTTTCAGGTCATCTTTAGTGATGAGTGCCGGTTAGAAGCCGTGACAGAGAGCCGTCGATTCGTCAGGAGAACACCAATGGAACGTTACAATGAGGCCTGTGTGGTAAAAGTTATCCAACACCCCCCTGCAACAATGATATGGTCATATATTATTAACAATTTACCTGGGCCGTTGTTTTTCGTGGAAGGAACAATGAACCAAAATTCCTATAAGCAGGTCCTCGAACGAATTTTATTGCCCTTCTACCATACACTCGACCCAACAGAAGGTCCATACACCTTCATGCAGGATGGGGCACCTTGCCACCGGGCTAAATCAATAATAAATTTTTTGTCTAACAAAAATCTGCCTTTGCTCCCCTGGCCTGGAAATTCTCCGGACCTTAATCCTATAGAAAACGTATGGAGCATGTTAAAAAATAAGGTATACTCATTTCCAAATCCGACAGTAGACTGTCTAAAAAAAAATATTCAAAAAATTTGGTCAGAAGACGAAGAAATAAAAAACATGATAAAACAGTGCATTTTAAGTATGCCGAAAAGAATTGAGGCAGTTATTTCTGCCAAAGGTGGAAATACTAAATACTAACTATATTTATATGAAAATATATGCATAATTTAAGCGTAATAAAGTGTTCATGTGTAAATAAAATTCAATGTTGTTTTATTCAAGGTTTTCTCTGAGTTATTCCTGTTTGAATTGAGAAATTGCGTGAAATTCTGCGTGGCCCTAATTCATTGAGTAGATACTGTATAGTCCTCTCCGTCTTATTCTTCATTACTGAGGGTTGTGACCCTTGTGGAAGCAATGACTCTTCTCCAGTTATCCCTTGACTGCGCTGCACGTAGCATTCCAAATAAAGGGTCTCACTTAAATAAGAGCTTTCTCAACCCAACATAGATGGCTCTTGTAAACTCATGTGTACATTATCACGAGATAATGATATATGTAGGAGTTCTAAATTTTTTATGGGTAGAATGGTGGATGTTTCATGTAAAATAATTCGGTTAGGATTTGACATTCATTTATTTGAATAAAAGGGTCTCTGCTAAATTAAAGCTTTTCAAATCAACCATAGATACTGCCGCGAACCCACACATGAAGTAATGTGAGATTTATATGATTTATGGATATAAAAAAATGAGTAATGTTGTAGTCAATGATGGGTAGAATGGTGAATGTTGCACGTGTCTAAAGTGATCACTTAACCAGCCTTTGTCATAAGCCTAGGTCACAAGCCCTCTTAGTACCCAGACTTCCATATTCTTCTTCATCTTTGTTGAGACGTCAAAAAAATGTACAAAGTGATCGCTTAAATCAGCCAACGATCTCTGTAAATACTCAGACATTCATATTCCCATCTCGATAAACTTTCATCTGTACTTAAAATAAAAAATATAAGTATATAAAGTTTTTATTTTATTTAAATACGGTATTTTATTTTGTTATTCGAATTGCACACTTGACAAAATGGTGCAATATAAAGTATCCAAATTATTTTTTTTATTTTTACTATCACAAACGAGGCAGCGAGATTCGCTCAATTTTTTCAGTCATATATTTTTTTGGACTGATATCTCCTCAATATAGATTGTTTATTTTAAAAAAGTGAAATATTTGTGTTTTTATTATTTACAAAAATACTTCAATTTCCTACTATTTCTGTGAGCCTTAGCGGCTCATCATTAGAAATAGGTAATAGGTAATATGGAATTAAAAAAAAAAAAAAACTAACCAACCATCACACACTCTGCCACACCACTCTGTCCTTGCAAACATTCTTCGCCTCTTCCACGTTCATGCATCTCCTCATACATACCCGCCGATTGTTACGACTCCTAACCTGAACACTTTCAAGTATTTGGCATACTTGATCGTGTCATGTTTTTCTCGGTCTCCTCTTCTTGCATCTGTATTTAAAATAAAATAAAAATTCAAAGTTTTTATTTTATTTAAATACGGTATTTTATTTTGTTATTCGAATTGCTCACTTGACAAAATGAAGTATGTACACGTATATTATTTTGTCGCGTTGGCCAATCAGTACCCTGCCTTGCCATCGGCCATATTCTTATTATGGCAATTCTAGACTTGCTGCCTTGCGCTTATGTATGCATTTTTACCTTAATTTATTATACGAATCACCAAATACGTACAAATATAATAATATAGGCAACAGGTAGTTTTACGCGCTTGTTGCGTTATAACGTTGGGTAACCGAACATTTGCTTGTGATAAATTAAAATACAGATAAATCAATTTATTATTATTTTTTTTTAAATTGTTGCGTATAAATTGTGTATTTTAAATATTTAGTTGTAAAAAAGTCTTGTCCGCCTCCGTAGCGTAATGGTCAGCACGCTCGGCTACCGTACTGGAGGTCCCGGGTTCGATTCCCAGGGGGGGGGTCAAATAAATATAAGTGATTTTTTCACTCTTATATTTATTCACCTTGGACTGGTACCGGAAGCGGAGGGCTGATCACCTTACCTTCATGTGTTAACGATCGAGATAACACTGCGTTTATATGATGCAGTGCCCTATGCACCATTGGGGTGCTGATAAGGGTTTGAATGAAAAGTTGTAAAAAAGTGTTTCAAATGTAGATTTTTCATTTCAAATTCGATATTTTACAAAATGAATTCTTTATTTAGAATGAAATTATATACAATTAATTTTTTGACATCTCATCAAAGATGAAGAAGAATATGGAAGTCTGGGTATTAACTGGGCTGACGACCTTCATAGGCTGGTTTGAGTGATCACTTTACACACGTGTAACATTCACTAATTCTACCCATTATTGACAACCACACAACGAAGTTCTATTTATATATACGAACCAATTTAGAAACCTTGTTCTTGAATCACTAGAACTTCACTAGAGACATCTATGTATTGCTGAGATTTACAGAAGCTTTTTATTAAGCTAACTAACTAACTAACTAACCATCACGCCGCTTCGCCGCAGGGGTAGGCAGAGAGAATAGAACGCCACACCACTCTGTCTTTGCAAACATTATTCGCCTCTTCCACGTTCATGCATCTCCTCATACATACCCGCCGATTGTTACGACACCTAACCTGACCACTTTCAAGTAATTGGCATACCTGATCGTGCTATGTTTTTCTCGGTCTTCCTCTGCTCCTTTTCCCAATTACATTCGCCTCATAAATTTGTTTAACCGTTCTTTCCTCACTCATTCGTTCTATATGTCCAAACCATCTCAACACACCTTTCTTAATTTTCTTTTAATTTATTTTTATTTTTACTAAGCAGAAACTCTTATATTAGTATGCGAGGTCCTTTGATGAGGTGTCAAATAATAATATGAAAATAACTCCTGTATTTGGAGATAATCCAGATTTTGATTATCTCCAATTCCAGACTCAAAATGTTGTAAAGTATTATTTCCTTCCAACTCAGTGACGTCACATTCTGCAGATGAGTCCTTACAATCTCGTCGTCGACTTCAAATTAAAAATAATTATGGCATCCACGCGATGGCGTAACAGCGACTAATGTTTCACTACCTCATTACGAATTATAATTAATTCAGATTCTCGCCTTCCCTCTCCAGTGTGCAACGTTCGGAGGGATCTTTGCGGTAATTCCCACGGTAGAAATAGCGAGAGTAAGATGATCTTTAAAAAAAACTAAAAACGCATTTCGCTCACTCCTTTCAAGAACGTCATAAATCAAAAATCGTCAATTTACAGTTGTGCATGTTTTCGGAATGCCCAAAAAATGTACTATATCCCAGCAAAAGAGGCATATTTTAAACTTAATATTTACCCGCTACAGGGCAGAAAGTGTTGTTTTTGCATTTTGAAGAAAAGGTATTGTTTAATTATTTTTTTTAATAAAGTAGTTATTTTTCAAATGGAGAAAAAACCGTCAGGTTTAACCTAAAAAGATCTATTGCACAGTAAAAAGTGCAATAAGTGGCTTGATATTTATTTTTAATAAATTGTATTATATTTTTAAACTTTAAAAACGTTCGTGGCTTGATATTTATTTTTAATAAATTGTATTATATTTTTAAACTTTAAAAACGTTCTCCTGACGTTCTTGAAAGGAGTGAGCGATTTGTTTGCTAGATCATTTCCATCATCTTCTTCTCCCCAATTCATTCACAGTGAAGCGCCCTTGAGGTAGTATTTTACGAAAATCGTGCTATATAAATTATTCAAATTTATTATATTTATTATTATTATCACAATCGAGGCAGCGAGATTCAGCGAGAAAAATAATATGAAAATACCTAGCTCCTGTAATTGGAGGTAGTCCAGATTTTGTGAACAAGTATTTGGACACACTTAAGATGTAAATAAATTATCTAGTCAAATTGTAAGCTTAAATAATAAAAATGAAAATGATGTTTTCTGGCGTTTCTCATGTGTGTGATTATAATCCAGGATTCGGACCTCCCATACTAATAAAAGAGTTTCTGCCCAATAAAAAGCTTCTTTTCATCTCACCAATAGATGTCTCTAGTGAAGTTCTAGTGATTCAAGAATAATGGTTCAAAATTGGTTCGTGTATATGGAACTTCCAAGAATTTGAGTAGTGTGGTTGTCAATGATGGGTAGAATTGGTGAATATTACACGTGTGTAAATCACTTAAACCAGCCTATGACGGTCGTCAGCCCCGTACATGCCCAGACATCCATATTCTTCTTCATCTTTGATGAGATGTCAAAAAATAATATGAAAATAGCTCCTGTAATTGGAAACAGTCCAGATTTTGTGAACAAGCATTTGGACACACTCAAGATGTTGTAAATTATCTTTACGATTGAAGTTAGTTTAAATTCACGTAATTCTTAAGTGAAAATTTCTTACCAGAAACACTCGCTAATATTGAAAGCATTCTGAAACTAAAGTCACGACTCTGCCAAGATATATGAAGTGAACTTTGCGTCGGAAAATGGTATTCTGTCAACCTGGTTTATTTGCAATCGTTCTGCGCAGACTGGGTGACGCTGCAATATCATTTATTTTACTTTTCGTGTATACTTAAGTTACAATAATCAATGATTTTTTAAAAATTTTATTTGTTCGTGAATTGTACAGCTTTACATTTAAAAAACTATGTAATAAAAACAGTTACGCTAACAATAATAAACAAATTTAGATTATTTATTGATTCGGCATTAACTTTGTAAAATGACATGATTATTTTATTAAAATTAAACACATGAATATACCACTTTATCGAGTTTTATTTTTATTTACGACTAGTTTCGAAAACGACATATGTTTTCATCTTCTGGTACAAATTAAAACATTAATACATTAAATTAAATCAAACATTAATTAACGTTTTAATTTTTACCAGAAGATGAAAACATCTGTCGTTTTCGAAACTAGTCGTAAATAAAAATAAAACTCGATAAAGTGGCATATTCAAGTGTTAAATTTTAATAAAATAAACATTTCAAATTCATTTCAAACCCTTATCCGCACCCTAATGATGCATAGGGCACTGCATAATATAAACGCAGTGTTATCTTGATCGTTAGCACATGAATGAAAGGTGATCGGCCCTCCGCTTCAGGTACCAGTCCAGGGTAATATGGAATAAATATTAGAGTGAAAAATCACTTATATTTATTTGACCCCCCTGGGAATCGAATCCGGGACCTACAGAACGGTAGCCGAGTGTGCTGACTATTACACTACGGATTTTGTTTTGTTTACAATTCCACATTTATAAACGATCACTTGTGTTTACAATTAAAATATTTTGTATTAGTTATGTAATATTTTAATCGTAAACACAAACGTACTTACATACAAAGATTTGATTTTTTTATCTCAAATTTATTTCGTAATTACTACTACTTATCTATTGTCTAATCTATTATAATCTATTATAATCTATTATAATCTATTATAATCTATGTCCGCCTCCGCAGTGTAATGGTCAGCACGCTCGGCTACCATTCTGGAGGATCCGGGTTCGATTCCCAGGGGGGGTAAAATAAATATGAGTGATTTTTTCGCTGTAATATTTATTCAATATTACCCTGGACTGGTACCTGAAGCGGAGGGCTGATCACCTTTCCTTCATGTGTAAACGATCAAGATAACACTGCGTTTATATGACGAAGTGCCCTATGCACCATTGGGGTGCGGATAAGGGTTTTATTATTTTATTATTGTGACACGTGTTTCGATGCATTCAGCACCATTATCATTATTAATAAACATATTTGCTGTTCTCGTAAATTAGCGAGAAACATAACACATTATGGTAACGCACAGAAACTACAAGATCCAAAACATAGAAACACATCAAACAAAATCTAACACATAACTCTTTTGGTCAAAGGCACAAAGGTACAAAATTTTACACATTTAACAAATTTTACTTGAGGATTTGCATTAGCGGAACGAATGAGTGAGGAAAGAATGATAAAACAAATTTATGAAGCGAATGTAGTTGGAAAAAGGAGTAGAGGAAGACTGAGAAAAACTTGGCAGGTACAGGTATGTCAAATACATGAAAGCGGTCAGGTCAGGCGTCGCAATAATTGGCGGGTTATATATGAGGAGATGCATGAACGTGGAAGAGGCGAAGATTGTTTGCAAAGACTGATGGGTGTGGCGTTCTATTGATGGCTAGCCAGTCAGTTTACAAACTTACTAGAGCGTGTAAGCAATGTGTGCATTTTTTTTAAATTACCTAACGTCCAAGTGACTCTGAAATATATCTACGGCTTATGCAACACCGCTTAACATGACCCTACTCAGATTTCAACTTTTTAAGTTTCATAGCCTATGCCTACTCGTGAGTGGATTTACTCTTTATGTTTAAAGTTACTATAATTTCATGTAATTCATTGTCAGCCTCCGTAGTGTAATGGTCAGCGCGCTCGGCCACCGTTCTGGAGGTCCCGAGTTCAATTCCCAGGGGGGTCAAATAAATATAAGTGATTTTTTCACTCTAATATTTATTCCATATTACCCTGGACTGGTACCTGAAGCGGAAGGCTGATCACCTTTCCTTCATGTGTTGACGATCAAGATAACACTGCGTTTACATGATGCAGTGCCCTATGCACCATTGGGGTGCGGATAAGGGTTCGAATGAATGAATTCATGAGTGAAAATTCTAGGCAAAAACACTCGCTGTAATGTGCGCAACTTTTGTTCGTGACTGTATATAGTATATTAAAGCGTACATAGGTAAAATTAAGTATTTATTTATTCCATATTTCTAAATCGTTCATTCATTAGTTTTTCATTCATAATCAGTTACCAACACAAGCCTAACTCCGACGGCATTATTTTATGCGTTTCAAATGACTTCTTTCCTATTCTGTCATATTGCCTCTTGAAGGCAAATATTTCAACGTCATAAAATGCAGCCGTGGATATTGTCGGGGGCTGCAAGGAAAACTAACAAAACTTTCAATTCGCAAAAGCAACTAATAAAACGTTTTTTCTTTAAAGAAATAAGTGTATGCATACAACACCAAAAAAAAAATTCGGATTCGATTTAACACCTTACGGTGTTTGAAAAACACCGTAAGGTGCAGCCGTGGATATTGTCGAGGGCTGCAAGGAAAACTAACAAAACTTTCAATTCGCAAAAGCAACTACTAAAACGTTTTTTCTTTAAAGAAATAAGAGTACGCATACAACACCAAAAAAATATTTGGATTCGATTTAACACCTTACGGTGTTTGAAAATGATGCAGAATGCATCGAAACACGTCGGCTGTCTAAACTTAAAACACAGTAAAAGACATTTTATGTGGTACGTTTTTCTTTCATTTTGAATCTACTTAGTCCAAAAATGCAAAAAACGCACCGCAAAAAAATGTCCCTTACTGTGTTTTGAGTTTGGACAGCCGACGTGTCACAGTAGATTTTAAGAAATAGTGGTAATTACTATGTAAAACATTAATTTAAAATGGATAGATTTTACCACAAAGTGACAAATTGCCAAATCAATTAATGAAATTATAAATAATTCAATTAACTTCGTCAGTTGTATTATTTATTAGGGTTTTAAATTAACACCCAAATAATTCGTACTAACTCTAATGATGAGTTTAAATTTAAATCCCAAATATAGCTAATGTTTTGACTTATATAGCTGTAAGTTGATAAGTAATCGATCATTCTCGTGATTGAAATCTGAAGAGAAGTAAGGGAGATATGAAGGTTTAAACTTTACATATTTTAATAAAACGAAAAACGGACACCGCTATACGTCATCGGGTGTATTATGGGGCGTATCCCTTTGTAGAGCTATAATAGTAATCGTGTGGATGTTAATTTAATAGCGTTTCTGTGACGTCATTCGTTACCAACTTACGAAAACAACGTTTTTACGCAGGCGAATTTTGCAAATGAAAATGATGAATGAAAATATTGATTAAATCGCCCGTTATAAACACAAACGAGTCTTTTTTTTTTGGGTCAAGGAATCTTGTATCCTTTATGTCACTGTGACCATATTAGGTCTATTGTGACCTCCCTCTGTATTACAGCTCACTGCCCTACATGAGACATGTAACTCACGACCTGTCTTGGTGGTAGGAGGTTCACCTTCTCGGAGTCCAGTACAGGTCCTGCAAGGATGTGACTTCGTTTGTGAGCGAGTGCGTCACAATTGTAGAGAATGTGGATTGGCGTTTCGTTATCCTCCATACAAAATCTGCATACTGGGGAGTCATGAAGGGAAATTTTTGTCATGTGTTTCCTCAGTCTGCAGTGTCCTGTCAAGGTCCTGGATAGGATCCTTATTTTTCTTACACAATCTTTTATAGGTTGAGTATGTAAAATGCAGTTATAGCAAATAAAAATCTATCAGTGGAAGCTAAACTGGCAGTGCACAACGGAGTCCTGGTTCCAACTCTAATGTATTGAAGTGAAACATGGAGTTGGCAAAAGAAGGATGAAAGTAGACTAATGCAGTCGAAATGCGATCTCTCAGAAGAATGTGCGACAAAACGATGTATGATAGATGTGTGAATAGTGAAATAAGGAAGGAATGCAAAGCTGAGATAAGCATTATCGATAAAATTAAGAAAGGTGTGTTGAGATGGTTTGGACATGTGGAACGAATGAGTGACGAAAGAACGGTAAAACAAATTTATGAGGCGAATGTTAGTGGGAAAAGAAGCAGAGGAAGACCGAGAAAAACATGGTACGATCAGGTATGCCAAATACTTGAAAGTGGTCAGGTTAGGAGTCGTAACAATCGGCGGGTATGTATGAGGAGATACATGAACGTGGAAGAGGCGAAGAAGTTTGCAAGGACAGATTGGTGTGGCGCTCTATTCTCTCTGCCTACCCCTGCGGGGAAGCGTCGTGATAGTTAGTGAGTTAGTTAGTTAGTTAGTATGTAAAATGAGATACTCCTCCCGAGTGATAATAATACCTTATTGATTTACGAGTTACCCTCATTGGCCTCTAGTCGCATTTCAAGTGTTTGCCCACTTCGCGGATTATAATTGATACACAAATGCAGCTAGTGGCTTGTCGCTCAGTTTGGTGGCTGGCAAGCTATGCAGCTCACGACGTGGCGGGGCTCGCGGAGCCCCCCTCGCGGGCGCAGCCCTACAAGGCTCCGGTCAGCCGCAGACCTCGTGGCACCTGGGACATATTATTCACATTTAATTAGCTGTTTATCATGACTGCGTATCGCGCATATACAGAGTGTGGCGAAAAGTACGTTTTAGAAATTATTTTACGAAACGCCATATTGATAATCACTTCTTTCTTTCTTTTTTTTAACCCATATCCGCACCAAATGGTGCATAGGGCACTGCACCGTAGCCGCGCAGTGTTATCTTGATCGTTAATTGCATGAAGGCAAGGTGATCAGCCTTGCTGCGCTGCTTGTACCAGTCCAGGGTGATATTAAATAAATATGAGAGCGAAAATCACCCATATTTATTTTGACCCCCCCCCCCTAGGAATTGAACCCGGGACTAAATCGAGCACGGTAGCCAAACGCGCTGACCACTACACTGCGCATCTGGACTTCTTTAGGGAAGGAAAATCTCGATTAATCGCATTTTGAAATCTCAACATAGATGAAGAAGAAAATGGAAACCTGTTAGCTTCTTATTTAGCAGAGAACCTTATTTCAAATCGCCCACTCCTTTCAAGAACGTCATAAATCGAAAAACTTGATTTTTCAGGAGAACGTTTTTAAAATTTAAAAATATAATACAATGTATTAAAAATAAATATCAAGCCACTAATTAAACTTTTTCATATGCAACAGATCTTTTTAGGTAAAACCTGAAGGTTTTTTGTACATTAAAAAAATATTTAGTATATTTAAAAAAAATATTAAATAATACCTTTTCTTACAAATGCAAAAACAACACTTTCTGCCCTGTAGCGGGTAAATATTAAGTTAAAAATATGCCTCTTTTACTGTGATATAGTACATTTTCTGGGCATTCCGAAAACATGCTCAACTGAAAATTGTCAATTTTTGATTTATGACGTTCTTGAAAGGAGTGAGCGAAATGTATGCAAGATGCTTTTCCGAAGTTGGGAATTTTATAAAAATCCCCAACTATCCGAGACTAGATGCCACTGTTTAAAAAAAAAATAATAAAGAATTATATTTTATTATCTCTATTACAAATATTTAAAGCATTTACTTTGTGCTTTTTGCTTTTATATTTTTTTTACAAAAATGCTTGTAATATTAGTATATAACCACTCACCGAGATTTTTATGTCTACCGGTTTCGAGACGTACCCGTCTCTTCGTCAGACAATCGTCAGAACAACAGCATGCAAATAATACTACCCGTCCGTAGTATTGTTTGCATGCTGTGGTAGTGATTGTCCTGACGAAGAGACGGGTACGTCTTGAAACCGGTAGACATAAAAATCTCAGTGTGAGGTTATATACAAATACTAACATTTTACTAAAATTTAAAAAAAAAGTAATTATACATATTTTTTTATGGTTCGCAAACGATGAAAAACACATAACATGAAATGAAATACAGTGCAGTATAATACATGTAAATGTTATTCATCAATTCGATGAGAACACAACAAACTTACAGAAACAATTAAAAGCACAGGTTGAATACATACATTATTTTTTTATTTTTTTTATTTGTATATATTTATTTAAATCACAATTTATACATATTTAGAACTTTTTTGCATATTTAGAACAATTTATACATATTTAGAATGAAGATATAAGAAAGGAATGTAAGGCTGAACAAGGAATGATTGAAAAGATTAGGAAGAGTGCTTTGCGGTGGTATGGACATGTGGAGCGAATGGATAACGAGAGAATGACTAAGAAAATATATGTGGCGAATGTGAGAGGGAAAACAGAACGTGGACGACCGAAAAAGACTTGGCACGATCAGATCAATCGGAACCTAAAATCTGGCGGTGTCAAAATTCTGCGTAATCGTAGGGCATGTATGACTAGATGTATAGATGTGAAGGAGGCGAGGAGTGTATGTCAGGACAGAAGAGTGTGGCGTTCCATCCTCTCTGCCTACCCCTGCGAGGAAACGGCGTGATGGTAGTAGTAGTAGTAGAACTTTTTTTTTTTGCAGAGACCCACCAAGCCACCTTGTGTGTCTTGTCGGTGTAAAGACAGAATAGACATTTCTAATAACATTTCATTGAACGTTATTTAAGTGTGATCAAGGTTTAATTGTTTAGTTTTTTTTCTGATTTTAGTTGTTTTTGTTTGCAGTGCGATAGATCTCCGATGGACTCTGGCGGCGAGGAGAGCGGGGAGGAGTCGGGAAGCGAACCTGAATCCCCGGGTCAGAGGCAACGCAGTCCCTCTCCTGAAGGGATGAACTTGCACAGGTATGTACGGGATAGCCAGGAAGTTTTTTTTAAAAATGGGATTGCGTTTATTATTTACCTTGTTTATTATGTGCAAGGTTTAAAGATCATTAAGTGGATTTTTGTTTCCTCAAGTCAAAAATGTTTTATTTTAGTCTGTATTGGGAACAGGAGGGATAATCTAGTGTGGGCCAATCAGGAACTTGTCACCATTAGCTCATTGCTGGGAGAAAACCACGTAAAACTCCTCAGGAAAAGCCGGACTGCTGACTGTCGTCAAAAGACCTTCCGTTCCACTAAAAGAAGGGTTAGGCATTTTGTGTCCTAGCTTGGTTTATGTTACCAATGTCTTTAACTATTTTTATCATGTATGATACCACCTCTCGTGAGAGTTCCTTATGAACTATCATGAATCCGATGTCAGATAAGTTCTTACCCAGGCTCCTGCAATGGAAGTTCAATCACCCTGCAAAACTTCATGCATTATATCGACTACTTGAAAGTTGATTTTTAACTTAGCATTAATACTTAGGCGTGGTCAGGTCAGGAGTCGGAACAATCTTGGGGTATGTATGGGGAGATGCATGTATGTGGAAGAGGCGGAGATTGTTTTCAAGGACAGAGTGGTGTGGCGTTCTGTTATCTCTGCCTACTACTGTGGGGAAGCAACATGATGGTTAGTTAGTTCAAATCATATATGGTTGAATCTTGAACCATTGGAACCATGCAACTCCTACTGCACATTTATATTTGGGAAGTCCTATATTCTCTGAAATAAATAAATCTGATTTTTTGTGTTAAATTTCTAGGGATGCCGGACCTGATGGCATATTTGGTCCAGGAGGTCCAGTTCTATATCCTCCAGGCGTCATCTTGAGTTTAGCTGCTGCAGCGCAGGAACAAGGTACAACACATTTCAACAAATTGCCTTCAGCCTCAACCCTTTGCCCATACCTTGTACTGGTATCCTGGTGAAGAAATAGCTCAAGCTTATTTGACCGTAGTAACGGTGGAAGTAGTAGGTTATAATGAAGTCATGGGCTAGAAATATTAGAAGGAAAACCTTGTGTACGAAAAATTCAATCATGTTGTACTGTGTGAAAATATTTATATGACCTCCCTCTTGAGAATCGAACTAGGGATCTCCAGTGTGGTAGCCGAGCGTATGGAGGCACTATGGAGGCTGAGAATTCATTTAGGTTAGTTGAATTTCGATAGATGTAGAATCCAGTTGTGAATTTGTGAAGTATATAGCTTACTCCAATTGGACATTGGTGAAACTCATTTAGAAACAGTTCACATATATTTTTTTAAAGAGAGAGCCTTAAATAACAATTTAAGATTTCAACATTTTTAAAATTTTTTTATTAGTAGACGCTTGACTATAAAACTGATGTTTCTGCTTCTCTCACCCAGAACAAGACATATTTAGTTTCAATTGGTTTATGCAAGATAGAGTGGTGTGGCGTTCCATTCTCTCTGCCTACCAATGCGGGAAAGCGTTGTGATGTTAGTTAGTTAGTTTTTTTGGTTTGGGCGTTTGTGATATATTCACATCCACAATCTCTTTCCTTACTCCAACTTACTACTTTCCAACCTGCAGACTAGCTACTAACGAGGCTTAGTGGGTTATTCCTTAAAAAAAATATCCTTGGGCGTTTGTCCACTACACTGAATTACACGGAATCTTACCGTCCGGCACGTCAGTTAGCGTTTTAAAACAACGATTGGCTTGGATTGGCATGTGCTTTTGTCCATAGTTTTTCGGATCGGTTCTCCTGATGGGTGCGTGAACACGTTGCGCGTAAATCTGATCACGCTTAACTGTCATATTCGCTTTCATTTTTCTAAACTGGACTGCCGGACGGTCAAATTCCGGGTAGTGGACAATCACTCTTAGAGTGAAAAATCCAGTGCCTGAATAAATATTAAAACACTGTTTGTATTTAGTCTTAAATTTAATGAAATAAAAATCCTTTTTTTATTTGTTTAATACAGTTACAAAAATTATTACAATTTAATTCATTAGCTACACATATCTGCTTACAAAAATCTAATACTAGTTACACGTGCCTCTCAAAAAAGAGACCAAGCTCTTGTGCTTGGAGAGGACTTACACTCGATGTGTATTGATTGTACCTAATTTAGGACGTATTGCAGTCTTTTTTCTTTGCATCATTTTTGTTTTCATGTATGACATTTTTAATGAAATAAAACAGTATTTTAACACATTGTTTTAACATTTGTTGGTCGAGAGCAGGAGTCTTTTATAATATTATAATAATAATAATATAATAAAACCCTTTTCCGCACCCAAATGGTGCATAGGGCACTGTGTCATATAAACGCAGTGTTATCATGATCATTTTTACACATGAAGGAAAGGTGATCAGCCCTCCGCTTCAGGTACCAGTCCATGGTAATATTGAATAAATATTACAGTGAAAAAATCACTTATATTTATTTTACCCCCCTTGGGAATCGAACCCGGGACCTCCAGAACGGTAGCCGAGCGTGCTGACCATTACACTACGGAGGCGGACGTCTTTTATAAGCGTCCTATTTGCTTACTTTGGGTAGAGCGTGAGAGACGCCGAAAACATTGCACAGGTCGCAACTGGGTTTGCGATTACTTGTGATTGGTATACTGAGGGTCGGGCGGCAGACTGTCCGAGTATAATTAGGATCGAGGTCGATGAAAACACCGCCCGACAGCAATGTGTCAATATTTTCTAATATTTTGAAATCTGTATGGAGATTGTTGAAATATTTGATTTCCAAATATTTGGTGTTGCACTTTGTTATTTTAATATCATTTCAGAATCTCGGGAATGTACTTTTTTTTTAAGATTTAGACCCTATAAAGTTTTCTCCGTTTTCATAGCATGGACCTTTTCCTTTTCGTTTCTTTTAGAGAAGCAGACGGGGCTCCTTTCTACTCGCGGGTCCCTCACGTTACCCCAGGGACAGGATCTGATGACCTCGAAAAGCAATCCCAAGGAGTTCAAAGAGATTTGCAACCGTTATAGAGAATTGATCATGTCCAATCAGTTCAGTGCAAGTTAGTGAAGGAGTTACTTGCTTCCCTAACCCGCCGCGTCCAGAACGGGGTCCCAGCACCCCCAGTGGCTTTTGTCTTACAACATTTTGAGTGTGTCCAAATATTTGTTTACAAATCTGGATTATCTCCACTATAGGAGTTATTTTTAATTTTTAATTCACTTCTTTCTTTCTTTTTAACCCTTATCTGCACCCAATGGTGCATAGGGCACTGCATCGTAGCGACACAGTGTTATATTGATCGCTAATTGAAAGTTTCATATTGATTTAATATCATTTTTAATTTAAGTTTTACTTAGTACATACCTACCACTATCTCTTAAAATCTATTGTGAAACGTATTTTGATCATTTTCAAACGTCATATGTGAAGCTAATTCTTAATTTTAAAGTTGTGTCCTTGGGATGTTGAAGGTTGAAGAGGGGGTAGGAGCTGTTTCTTATTTTGATTTTTGATTTTTTTCTTATCAGTGGGAATATATTTAAAAATAGTGGTATTTACTAAGTAAAACTGAATATAAAAATGAATAGATTTTAGCACAAAGTGACTGCCAAATTAATTTATTTATTTATTTTTTACATTAATGACATCTCAACATGTAATCATCGGTAGAAATTGGTCAATGTTACATGTGTGTAAAGTGATCACTTAATCAGTCTATGACAGGTTGTAAACCCTGTAAATGTGCAGACTTCCATATTCTTCTTCGTCTATGTTGAAATGTCATAAATGTTTTTGATCTTATTAACCCTTTGAGTGTCTGGAGATATTAGTAAGACTGTTCCCGGTAGGCCATAACATCAGATTTGCTGGGTCCTACGCCTTATCTCTTTATTCCTTACAAAGTCGAACCACCGCACGCCTAAAATTCTCCGCAGACACCTATTCTCAAAGCTCAGTACACGGCTGCTCTTGGCCCTTGTAAGGTGCCATGTTTCACAACTGTATAAGAGAATAGGAGCAATGCAATCATTGAATAAGCGGCATTTGGTCTTCACCAATATATTGTTTTGAATATTAAAAGCATTTACTTTGTGGATCATATTGAAATATTATTTTGAGAAATAAAAAGACTTTGTGTTTCGAATCTCTCACATTTATATTAACCAACTAGTTTCGGCAACAACCTGTTGCCCTCCTCAGTCATAAATTAAACCCTGAAGAGGGCAACAGGTTGTTGCCGAAACTAGTTGGTTAATAAAACGGTGAGTGGATCAAAACACAAAGTCCTTTTATTTCTCAAAATAATATAATTCACCAATATATACCACAAACTTATATTACCATACCACAACGTAAACAATCCTTGCAACCCATTTTGGACGGGTGATTTTACGCCTGCAGACCGCTGGCGACAGGATTTGATAATTGTGTACGTATACAATAGTTTAGAACTTAACTAAGAGATCGGTACATAATATTCATATAAAAACATAAAATAATTTCTTCTTTTCTGACATTGAAATAAGGCTGGCGCAGAAGGTAAAAATACCCTTCCCGTCCTTAGTGTGTTAATATACAAAAAATATATATTTAAAGAAATGATCACCTCTTTTCAGGTGGTAGCGGGCAGCCGCAGTTCATCACCATCCCTCTCTCCATGGCGATGGCGGCCGCGGCGGCTTCGCAGACCACCACCACGGCTTCGCAGCACGGAAACCAGCACCAGGCGGGCCAGGGGAACCAGACCAACGGGCTCCAAGACCTGTCTAGGACCGGCAGGAAGTGACCACAGCCGGCCTAGAGACCGCATAGCTACACACTGTCATATTAGGATTTTTAAATTGTCAAGATTATAATACAACACTGCAGTCCCTCGGTATTCAGAGGGTTATATTCCTGGATATGTTTAACATCTCAACATGGATGAAGAAGAATTTGGAAGTCTGGGTATTTACAGGGTTCACGACATGTCGTAACTTCATGTATACATTATGTATATATTCTTCTTCTCCGTCTTAGTCCTCATTACTGAGGGTTGAGACCCTTGTGAAAGTAAACACTCTTCTCCAGTTATCCTTTGACTGCACTGCACTTAACGCTCCAACCACCGAGATGTCTGCTGCTGCCTTAACTTGATCGGTCCATCGTGTGGGGATCTTCCTCTCCCTCTCTTCCCCTCCAGGCTACCAATCACAACCAGTCATTTCAGGCCATCCTCATTGCCACACGCAACGTGTTCAAAGAACTGAAGAATCCGTCGTGTGCAGACACTGGTAACTCCGTTCGTCCGTGAATATCTGAAACCTCAAATGCCTAGGGACTATTGTGTATTATTTTTCTAAAATTAATATCGCCTTTGAAAACTCTGTCATATTGAGTATTTCATCTTTACAGATCAAGTTCTTCCTCAGGTGATTACTTCACGTAACACCATCTTTGGACGGAACTCATAATTTTTATATATATTAATGAAAAAAAACAACTTTTTTTTACATTTTTAAAAACTTATCTAGGTTTTCATTTAGCCAGTTGGTATAGTGGTTGGCGCATTTATCTATCATGTGTTTAGATCCAGGCTTTGATTTTTCTCAAATTTAAATAATATTAAGTTTTTTTTTGCTGTATTGTTTTTGATGGCTCTGTGTCTTCCGTGTTGGTCTGGGCTGTAGAGGGATCTGTGTGTTGGCCACTGACTAACAGAACTAAGTAGCTACTTACCCCTATTACACTGCAGCTAAGGAAGCACATCGCTCACACCTTTCAAGAACGTCATAAATTAAAAAAACTTGCTTTTTCAGAGAACGTTTTTTAAGTTTAAAAATATAATACAATGTATTGAAAATAAAAACCAAGCCACTTTTTGAACTTTTTACTGTGCAACAGATCTTTATAGGTAAAACCTGAAGGTTTTTTCTTTCTGCCCTGTAATGGGTAAATATTAAGTTAAAAATATGCCTCTTTTGCTGGGATATAGTACATTTTCTAAGTATTCCGAAAACATGCACAGCTGAAAATTGACGATTTTTGATTTATGACGTTCTTGAAAGGAGTGAGCGACATGTCAAAAATTAGACTGTATTCCCGTCTGCAGATTTTGTATTGAGGATAGCGAAACACCCATCCACATTCTCTATACTTGTGACGCACTCGCTCACAATCGAAGTCACATCCTTGGAGGACCACTACTGGACTCTGAGAAGATGAAACTCCTAACACCAAGACAGGTTGTGAGCTACATGACTCACAAAGGTCATAAGAGTGAGCAGGAAATGGAAAAGCAGCAATGGCTGGTGCACGTATGTAAACAGTACACCGAACCAATCTTTTTCTTCTTCAAACCCTCATCCGCACCTGATGGTGCATAGGGCACTGCATCATATGAATGCAGTGTTATGTTGATCATTAATACTTACTTCTTCACATTCTTTCCTTCGAAAGATGATAAGCCCTCTGCTTCAAGTACCAGTCCAAGGTAATATTGAATAAATATAAGAGTGAAAAAATCACTTATATTTTATAATTAAAATGTAACATTGTTTTAAAATCACTATAAATATTTGATTATAACTTAATTATAATTTCTACCGGTTTCGAAACTATCCGCTTCTTTATCAAGACTTATTAATACTAGTATTAATCGGTTTTGATAAAGAAGCGATTAGCTTCAAAACCAGTAGTCATTATAATTAAGTTATAATAAAATAAATATAGTAATTTTAAAACAAAATTACATTTTAATTATAAAATGAAAAATCACAAAGTCAATGCTTCAAATATAAATTATATTCACTTTTATTTATTTGACCTGGGAATCAAACCCGGGACCTCCAGTACAGTAGCCGAGCTATCTGACCATTACACTACGGAGGCGGACAATCAGTGTGCAATCACTCTTATACCTCGCTTTTTTATGCGTATTTTTTAATATACTTTTAGTTTCAACAGATGTGGTATAAAAATGTCTTCACTTCTGTTAACCTCGACAGCCCTCAACATTATATTCAACATAAATTGTAACTTTTATAATGCATCGTAGTTATTAATATTATAGATGTAAAAATCAAAAAGTGACTGAGATGTCAATTATGGTTACTGCCTAGATAACGAAAACTTAATCTAAAAAAAATATACACAAAATTTTGTTAAATTAATCAATTGTATAACTTAATAAATAAAGGTGCTGTACTTGAAAATTAGCTTGTATAAAATTGTTGTCAAAAAGATTTAGAAATTTAAAATAATCGTTTTGTGAACATTGTCTTTTCATGTTTTAATTTGAGATTAAACATGTTTGGGGAATCAAAGCCAAGAATATGTTGTGTATGAAGAAATTTAGATATTTGAGAATTGGCCCGTATTTTAACACATTTTTTACGGCGTACGCATATTTGTGTTTCAGAAACCTTTTGTCGAGGTTGTGTGCACATTTTTGTGCATTTCAGAAAACTTATGTTAGGCGGTGAGCACATTTTTGTAAATCTTATGTTGTAGCAGTGTGCACATATTTGTGCATTTCAGAAACCTTATGTTGAGGTGGTGTGCACATTTTTGTGCGTTTTAGAAACCTTATGGTGAGGACTGACCGGAACATTTCGTCGTAACGTAATGTCGTGACATCGCTCGCGGCGAGCATCAGTCAGCATCCAAAACTATGGATGGAGCGCTCGGCTCGCTGTACTGACTATACGAATACTCGCATCGTAACATGTTACGTTACGATGAAAATGCTCCGGTCAGTCCCAACCATTATGTTGCTGCAGTGTGCACATTTTTGTTTGTTTCGAGTACCTTCAACTTCATTTACAAAAAAACACATCTTAAGCATCTAATTTACATTCTTAGTCTTAGTTTAACTAATTTAACAAAATACCACTAATGCTTAAAATCTATCATGACCTGCATTTCAATAATCTCCATCATTTTCAAACACCGTATACATTTGAAAATGATGCGGAATGCATTGATACACGTCTCACAATAGATATTAAGAAATAGTGGTATTTGCCAATTAAAACAAAAATTAAACATGGATAGATATTACCGTGAAGTGACTGCCAAATCAAGTAATGAAAAATATCAATTTCTTGCAATGTTTGCTTAGCCGTGTGGCGGAAAGCTGTCACTATATAACAAAAATATTTTCAATTCTTCTCTGTCATCATTCTTTCAATGTGATCTTATATCGCCCGCTCAAATTACGTTTCTTAAACAAACTTCACTGTAACCAATGTGTTAGATATGTTTAACCTGTTATTAAACACAAAAATCTGACGTCAATCTTCTATGAATGCTTAAATTTCTTCAACTACTTTCATCTCAAACTAATCAAAGCCTTGCTATCATTGTTGTGTAAAAATATGGGTGTACATCAATTCACAAATTGTGATTTTTTTAAACTGGTACATTTTGACAAGTCGGAATAAATCGAGAGGTTGGTAACAGTGGAGTGTTCATGTCGGTTTGGTTTATATTAAAGTTTCAACAAAATCTACCATTGATTGGTAGCAATCACGATTACACAGCCATGGACATTGTTTTTTTTTAAATATTTTTTATTGGATGATAAATTAACATTTAAAAAAATTAATCAATCTTTTAAGACAAGATATAAGAGTGAATAGAGAGTTTGTTAAACTATCTATATTTTATATTTTGACATCTCAACATAGATGAAGAAGAATATGATAGTCAGTGTTTTTATAATGGTTGGTCCTCAATCATTAAATATTTATACATAACTAAATGGCATTGTATTTTTTTTTTGTATATCGATGAAGGCTTCTGCATTTTTTTAAAAATAACTAGGTTAAACTCACGAGAGAATATCACTTTCACATTGTGATTTTTTTTAAACATTGTAATCTCTCTTTAATTAATTTATTTTAATTTTTTGTGTGACAAAATAAACAATTCTTTTTTTTATATCTTACAAATAAATTCTGATAAAGAAACATGGGTTGGTCATTTGAATTTTGTTTTTTAAGCATACAATTTGTATTTCTCTATCACTTATATTTAAGGCTCTGTTGTATAAAATTACATCATACAAAATGCAAAATACAAATATCTACTTTGCATTTTTTTAAAGTTTTTTTTATAATCTCATTTACCAAACTCCTTTACATCTAATAAATAGTGGGGTTACAAACATAATTTGTTCTGTATTTCTGTTCTGAAACCACAAACAAATTTTGCGAAAAGTAACAATGTCAAATGGATTTATCCATTCTGTACACCATAAAAATGACCCTTCAAAACAGTACTTAAAGAAATTAAATAAACATTCTTAACTGAGAACGGAAATTTTGGTAGAATCATGCGTTAATCTATTATTTATAATTTAAAATAATATGTATTTTATTCTATGTATTAATTTTAAATCAAACACAGATTTTTTGAGTCTACTAAGTTGTATTTTATTAACAAAAACACATAAAAAATTATATTGTGACAATTGTTTCGCCTTGTTAGGGCATTATCAAACGAATGTGAAGATCAAATGGACTACGGTCCTTATATAGCTATACAATTCTAAGTGACAGTTTTAACACGTGCAGCAATAATTTTAAAAAAATGTATTCTATTCATTTTTAAACCAATTTGAATGTAAATGTCTTATAAAGCCTTTTTTGACACACAAAATTGTACCTATGTATTTTATGAAGTTTTATCTCTTTCATCAATGTGTAATATAATTAAAGTGCGAAAGGGAAACATATAAGCAATATAAAAGTTAAATATTAGCAAACATAATCAAATATGTATACTACTGCCATCTATGTAATCAAATTCTAACTAAGTCTACCAGCAAATATTAATATTACTGAAAATAAAAGTTTTATTTTCAACAATTTGTTGCAATATTATTAATGAATTTAGCTATATTAAGCATCTTTTTAAGCAGTCATTGATCAAACATTGATTTATGAATATATAACCAACAACATTTTTCGTTTTTTTGTGTAAACTATGTCATTGTCAAGATTAACAAGTTCAAATGATTAAAGAAAACACTTGTCTTTTACCACTTGAAAAAAAAAAATGTTTTCTTTAATCATTGTAACATGTCTTACCACAAAGTTAATGCCGAAACAATAAATAAAATAACAAGTTCAAAGTTGTCAGTATTTGAATAATATAATCATTATTAATGTGCATAGCCTCAAACCCTCGTATCTCAGCTTTGAATTTGTTTGGAAGATTACCATAGAAATATACAACGCAAAGAGTGTCTGTAAAAAATGTAATAAAAACTAAACTTACCATGGGTCTGCTCATTTCTTATTTAATATCTGGATTTAATTTAATACTAGACCACGGGAATAGTTTCAATGTACCTTAACATATTTTTTTGGGGGGTTTTTTCATCAATCCCGACCCTAATTATACTCATACAGTCTGCCTCCCGACCCTCAGTATACTAATCACAAGTAGCCACAAACTCAATTGCAAACTGTACAATGTTTCTTGTTGTCTTTCGCACTCTACAAAAAGTAAGCAAATATATCGCTTATACGCGTCTACTGCTCTCTACCAAAGCATGTAAAATATGCTTTTAAGCGTTTCTCGCAAACAATGTGTTAATACGGGACTATCGCAAAATGTACTATGATAAGAAAAACCCACATTTTACCAAAAACATTTACTAGAAACGTTTACAACATCAATGCAACATGCTTTTATGAATTTTATATAAACAATGAACATAAAATATTGGTAAAACACTAAGATATATGCTAGTTGTCACAACGTTCTTTACATGTGTTGCCTCGGTGCTTCACACAGATTGGGTGACTGTCGTAAATTTTACGAATGTCCCATAATCTAAAGTTAACCGGAAGAGAAACATAGAAATAAACAACGCATAGGCTCGGTCAGTGACCGTAAAAAATATTATAAAAGCTACACTTATACTGATCTGCAAATCGCTTATTCTTCTCTGGTCTTAATTTATAACAATAAAACAATCGCTGATATCAATATTTTACTATGTGTATATTTTGAATTTAAATCTGTTTTCTTTTTAAATAAATTTACAAGGCTTAGCCTGTTTTTTATATGAATTTTTTTATTTGTATTTTTACTATATTGTAATAAATAAAAAAACTACATCAATTTTGTATTAAATTTTATTCAATTGTTTACTTATTGACATGACACAAAATGTATACTATTATTTTGTTGAAATTAAAATCTCTGTTAAAATTATACGTTTTTGTTTATTTATTTATTTATTTATTCTTCCGTGGATTGCAGACCTGTATCTACAAGTTAAGTTTTGCATAAATGGTATCAGCATCACCACAAATGAATCGTTGACATCTCAACATAGATGAAGAAGAATATGGAAGTCTGAGTATTTATAGGGATTCAGTACTCCCTGACAGTTCTTGCGACAGGCTGGTTTATGAGATCATTTTATATACCTGTAACATTCATATATACATACATATAACCCTTATCGGCATCTGATGGTACATAGGTGTGATGGCGATGGCACTACATGAGATAAATGCAGTGTTATCTTGATCGTTAACACATGAATGATAGGTGATCAGCCCTCTGCTTCAGCTACCTGTACAGGGTAATATGGAATAAATATAAGAGTGAAAAATCACTTATATTTATTTGACCTTCTATCCACCAATAAATAACCATTCTTTATTTAAGTATTACTAGGTAAAAATTACTATTTCTCAAATTCTAATGTGATATGTGTTTCCATGCATTCCGCATCATTTTTACGGGTTTGAATGCATCGAAACATGTGTCACAACAGATTTGAAGAAATAGCGGTATTTACCAAATAAAACCTAATTAAAATGCATAGATATTACCACAAAGTGGCTGCCGAATCAAGTAATGAAATTCACCATTCTAACCATGTTTGACGACCACACTACTCAAATTTGGGAAGTTCTATATACGAGTATATTCTTTAATTGACACCTTCTTTCATATGCGAGTTCTTGGCACCATCTATGATTGAGTTGGATAAGTTTTTTTATTTAGCAGAGACCTTCATGAAATGTGTGTAAGATTCTTCCCAAATTGTTTTACATACTGGAATACGCCAGAAAACTTGATTTAAAATTTAGATTAAACTTATAACAGTTATTTTACTCTCAATATTTTGAGTATGTTTTGTGAGTATGGGACCTATACATATTAGTAATGTGAAACTTATCCAAGCTAGTACAAATACGGGTATGCAACCCTGAGTCCTTAAATTGCTTCTATTCTCCTTTTCCTACCTACTCTTTCTCCTCCATTTCCCTTATATATACCCTAATATCGGTAGTGTAAAAACAAAGGGGTATATCTGTCTCACACCAAATTTTACAGGAGAGCAAAAACAAACTTTATCAACAAAGCTATATCCTTTTCCTAGATTATGGAATACACTATTTTAGACGTTTTGTGGAACAAACTTGAAAAAAGAAAAATTTGACAGATATATCCCTTTGTCATTACACTACTGATATTTATCATCAATGTTCTTCAATCTGAATATTAGTTTAAAAAATAAAAAGACAAATTTATGGATAATTATGGGTATTTATTTATAGGCGTCCATCATTACATTGAGTATTGGGTAAATTTACTTATGGATTTGCCCCTATCATCCTGACATTGAATCCTAGTTTACCCAACTTCTATACGTCTAGTTATGACTAGACATACATGTCCTTCAGTTACGAAGACTTTAGACAACCCGGTTTTATGTTCCGACTGATTGGGTCGCGCCTAGAAGAGAGTGCAATAACGCATGGGTATATTTTGCTTGCTATCAAATAAAAATATGCTTCTTACCTTATGTTTTTCTCATTTATTTCTTCAAAATATGCTTCTTATGCCTATTTATTATACCTGTTTATTGTTTTTATATTTTGCCATGTATTCAAATTGTTTTGGTTATTAAAAAAAAACTTTTTTGTTACCGTAAAGTGGGTATACATTGCACCAAAATTTTGCATTTTTTCAAAAAATTGTCTATTCAGATCAGGTTTTTTACTTTTTCTGAGGTTTCAACTATTGGAATGTAATAACACATATACCTATAACATGTCTGATATGTTTTTAAATTTTTATCTATTTTGCCTATATTTTTTTTTTATATTTATATTTTGGTGCAAAGTATCCCGGGGTAAAGTACAACTTTGCACCATGATATTTTCTCTACACTTTTCGTACTAGAATCCAAATTGATGCAAAGTAAATGCTATCCTACAAGTTTTGTTGCACCTTATGAAGGGTTTTGGCTCACAGTTCACTAAATGCAGATTATAATATTGTATAATTATGGAAAAATAAGACACTTGATAGAATTTTTTTTTTTAAATATTGAAAAATCTAACAAAAATGTTTTTTTTTCAATACTGAAGGTTTAAAATTATATAAAATAAAAGGTGGATATTAAAACATATCGTACTACATAGGTAATAGGAATTAAAATTAAATTAGGTCTAAATATGGTCAAGTTCCGGGAGGGTAAAGAAACCTCTTTTGGATTGCATTTTCGGTTCTTTTATGGAACCCGCTACATCCTTTCAAGAATATTGAAGAAAGTCATCCTTCATCGGCCACTTCCACGATTTGAGACTCTCCTGCATGGATTTAACAGCTCTGTCTTTCTTTATTTCCAAAATCTGTCCCGGAAATTTTTCTCCTTCATAATGAAATACGACATATTCTCCCACCTTCTTTTTTACTGGTCCTAATGAAACGGAAGAACAAATACGATAACTGATTTCAGTCATCGTTTTTGTTCTTCTCACTCTTCCTTAAAGCTTCCGTGGTAACTATAATCAGTTAATGCTAGATATGCTGGAAGTTTCGATGCGGAAGGTGGGATCATTGATGTAGTTGGTTCAGGTAGCATTTGTGTCTCGTCAACGTTCATTTCGACATTTGGATCGTGAGCAATGCTCTTACCTGGTTCTATCGGTATCGTTTTCCTGCGTTTTAAGACTGAATTCTTTGGGTTGAATCTGTTTTCTTCCAAAAATAGTTGAAAACTCTGGCGCACGTCATCGTCATACGCTTTTAATGGCAACCGATTAAGCAACTGACTAGTTTTAGCAACAGCCAAGGTTTTATGTCTTTGCAAAAATGATCTTATCCATTCAGAGCCTGGTACGTTGTTCTTTAATATTCGTACTCTTCTGCCAAATCTATCCAAATAGGCTATTAGAATGTAGCGAATGTTAAAAACACTCACTGGGAAACCGTACTCACTCATGTCTACTATGCAGTTTACGAAGGATTGCTCTTCGCCCTTGTCACATATCGGAGGTTTTCCCACAGGTTTTGTGTGCTGACCTTTGAGCTTATAGTTAATCGTCCTTCTGGGGATTTTCTTCAGCCTTTCTTTGACTGATTGCACCATTTCGAATGGCCTCCAAACACTGCTCCACTCTCTTCGGTGTAAAATCGCAGTATCGTCTGGCATAAGGCCGCTGTTTGTATGTTCTTGACATTTTTGAAAAAAATATACCATCAGGAATTAAGTAAGTACACAAAACCTATAGATATTTAGCAAACATGTCAAGTTGTATTAGCCGTTTTAAGACTTTTCATCAAATTAATTAACTATGGCCTTTTGTGGATACTTTGCACTTGGTGCAATGTTACCCCAAATGTGGTCAATACAAGTCAGTTCTTAAAAAAATATTATTTTTACAAAAACTTGACAATGTAACTAAAAAATACAGCATTTGAGAAAAGCAGGGCCTATCTACCTACGATTTAGAGACCACTCGCTTGTTGTAACTAGTTTCAGTATACTGATTCCACTGGATTTTTTCGGACACAATTTTCAGACAGAAAACTTTCTTTACGTTCGGACAGGAAAAACGCATTGAAGCAATAGCGACCGACTGTTACTTCCGTAAACTAAAAAGTAGATAGAAGTGCCATCTATCAGAAACAATAGAAAGTAGAATGAAAAATGACATGTATCAGAGATGACCAGCTCTACAATTTCTTTACAGAAGGTGGTGCAAAGTATCACCCATGGTGCAAAGTATACCCACTTTACGGTACTTTATTATTTGTGTTCCAGTCTTGTTAACCTTAATCCCATGTCCCAAAATGAGAAATAGAAATTACTCATCGGGAATATTATATGCAGGTATATCGCTCACTCCTTTCAAGAACGTCATAAATCAAAAATCGTCTATTTTCAGTTGTGCATGTTTTCGGAATGCCCAGAAAATGTACTATATCCCAGCAAAAGCGGCATATTTTAAACTTAATATTTACCCACTATAAGGCAGAAAGTGTTGTTTTTGCATTTTAAAGAAAAGGTATTGTTTAATTATTTTTTTAAATATTTTTCAAATGGAGAAAAAACCTTCAGGTTTTACCTAAAAAGATCTGTTGCACAGTAAAAAGTTCAATAAGTGGCTTGATATTTATTTTTAATACATTGTATTATATCTTTTAACTTTAAAAACGTTCCCCTGAAAAATCAAGTTTTTTGATTTATGACGTTCTTGAAAGGAGTGAGCGATATATGACTTATGTATGTAATATGTTTTTGAAAAAAAAAAAGCTAGATTTGAATATTGCGAACAAAACAAAAACGTAGGTGTTTTAATTTGTCGTTTATTTTTATTGGTCGTTGAGTTTTGTATAATTTAAGTGTAGATATGTATGTGAAAAACAAAGAACAGATGACAGCATGAGTCAGAGGAAAACATCGGCCATTGTCCACCGTCCGCCATGTTGGATAGTTGGGTAATGTGCCAAAAATGGGCCGGCCATTTGCAATTATTATTCGCAATGGCAACACCGAACTACGCACTTGCAGCGGACTTGCGTATTATCTGTCGAATTATGATAATTGTTTTATGATAATTATTTAATGATAATTTATTATAATACCCACCTTGCCGATAGCAGAGAAGACCTGCAGGCGCTGGTGAAAGAAGTGTATACTGGGTGCAAGGAATTTGATTTGCTGACGAATGTCGACAAATTAAAAATTATGGTTTTTGGAAGAGATGAATGTAGATCTGGGTGTAAAATAGTAGTTAGTGGAGAAATTACGGAGCAGGTAGATGATTTCGCTTATTTCGGAAGTATTTTTTTCGAGGGATGAAAAGATTGATAAAGATTTAGAAAGGAGAGTGAATGCTGAGAACTAGGTGAAAGGTGCACTTAAATTAGTTACAGCTAATTAAATCCTGTCCGCCTCCGTAGTGTAATGGTCAGCACGCTCGGCTACCGTTCTGGAGGTCCCGGGTTCGATTCCCAGAGGGGGGGTCTAATAAATATAAGTGATTTTTTCACTCCAATTCAAAATTACCCTGGACTGGTGCCGGAAGCGGAGGGCTGATCACCTTTCCTTCGTGTGTTAACGATCAAGATAACACTGCGCTTATATGATGCAGTGCCCTATGCACCATTGGGGTGCGGATCAGGGTTCGAATGAATGAATTAAAACCTATCAGCGAAAGCTAAACGAAAAGCGAAAGGACTGATTACGTTGCCTTCATAATCAAAATAACATTTCATCAATTTAACGCAGTGCCTTATGCACCATTGGGAGCGGATAAGGATCGACAGTAGCACTTATATTTGGCACATTTGCATCCCTAAAGACAAGGTAAAAATTATTGTACAAAGCGGTTTGAAAAATAATGCTAAAAATAAAGTGCTTACAAACGAAGTTTGTGTATTAATAATTTTATAAAATTATCACAAAATATGAGCATTTTTTTCATATATTGACATCTCAACATAAGAATATGGGTATTTACAGGGCTTACGACATGTCAAAGGCTGGTTTATGTGATCGCTTGGCATACATGTAACATTCGCCACTCTACCATAGTTGATTTATAAATATATATATATATATATATATATATATATATATATATATATATATATATATATATATATATATATACATATATATATATATATATATATATATATATAAATATATATATATATATATTTATTTATATATATATATATATATATATATATATATATATATATATATATATATATATATATATATATATATATATATATATATATATATATATATATATATATATATATATATATATATATATATATATATATATATATATATATATATATATATATATATATATATATATATATATATATATATATATATATATATATATATATATATATATATATATATATATATATATATATATATATATATATATATATATATATATATATATATATGTACATATATTATATATGAGTTCCAAAATTTTCTGTGGTGTGGTTATCAATCATTGGTAGAATAGTGTATGTTGCACGTGTATGAAGTGACTACTTAAACCTGTAAATACCCAGACATCAATATTCTTCATCTTTGTTGAGAAGTCAATATATGCATACTCAAAATGTTCAATTAAAAAAAAAATACTTGCAACTAATTCATTCCAAAAATGGCTCGTGCGCGGGGCGGGTATGATTCCATGTTAATTTCACGTATTTATTTTCCTCCTCTTACTCCTTTGAAAGTATATCATCTATGTCGGTAATATAGTGGTTAGTACAGCATGTCGCTAGCATGTAGGGATCGTTCATTTCGTGTTATATCACCGTTTCAATTTAAACGAAAATTTCTTCTTCTTCTTCTTCTTCTTCTTATTGTAGGCCCTACGGCCTGTTTTTAAGAGGGATTAGCCTCCTGCGACGTCGATTCCCAGCTATCGGCCCATCTCTTTGGTGGTCTGCCCGGGAGTCGTCTACCATGGGGTTGGCCGTACAGTGCGATGTGGGGGAGTCTGGATGGTTCCATTCTCCTCACATGCGCATACCATTGTCTTCTTCGTTGCCTTCCCCACCTAACGACATCTTCGATCTCGCATATTTCCCTGATCTTGGCATTTCTCAATCTATCTCGAAGACTCTTGCCTGTTATGCTTCTCAGAGTCTTCATTTCTGACACTCTAAGCGTGTTTTATGTGGCAGCGGTGTCTGCTCTGCTTTGGATTCCATACGTCATGATTTTTTTGAAACACAAGTTTTGTATATCTTGATCTTGCTGCCGATCTTCATCTCAGGGTTTTTCCATATAGCATTTTTCAGGCATCCTGAGATGGCTGCAGCTTTGTTCACTTGCCCCATCACTTCGTATCGCAGATCCGTCTGAGCACATAGGTCCACACCCAGGTATTTAAACTTTTCCACCTGCTCTACCAAGACGCCGTCCACAGTCACACTACATCCCACTGGGGTGCGAGAGAACACCATACTCTTGGTCTTTGTAGCGGATATAGCCATATTGAATTTTTGACTAGTAAGGTGGAATGTGTTTCTGGTATCGCTTCTGTGAACGAAAATTTCACGATCGAAATAATAATTAAGACTGCAATTTTTTATTCCTTTGAATATCAAACACAATGAGAAGGAAATGTTTACAAAATGGTTTCATATTATCCGGTTCAGATTTCCATTCAATTGCCTATCAACGTTCAATTAAAATAATTATTTTCATATGTAATATTATGACGTATTCGCGAATATGAACAATAAACCGATTCGAATATAATGCGAAACCAAAAATGGAGCTGTACCATACAAAGGAGTTTCAGGAGTACCTACCTACTCGTACACTGGAATATGTCGAACGGCGGTATGTGTCATCTATTCAGTTTTGAATAAAATCATTAATAAGTATTGAATTATAATATATTTTATTAGTTTACGCTGATCGAATTACTGATTGAGTAGGTAACACGAGTCATTATAAATTCTAAGAGATAGTGGTATTTCTTCTTCTTCTTCAAACCCTCATCAGCATCATATAAACGCAGTGTTATTTTAATTGTTAACACATGAAAGAGAGGTGATCAACCCTCCGCTTCAGGTACCAGTTCAGGGTTATATATTGAATAAATATTAGAGTGTAAAATCACTTTTATTTATTCGACCCTATCCTTGGAAACCAAAACCGAGACCTCCAGTACGGTAGCCAAGCGCGCTGACCACACAGGCAGATAGTGGTATTACCAAGTAAAAATGAAATAAATAATGGATAAATATAATTAATGACTGGAATCAACCATTGCGTCGCTTCCCCGCAGGGTTAGGGAGAGACGACAGAATGTCACACGAATCTGTCATTGCAGACAATGTTCACCTCTCTACATTCATGCATCTTCTCACACATACCCACCAGATTATACAAAATCTCAACCTTACCTCTTTCAAGCATTTTAATACTTAATGATGCCAAGATTTCCTCGATCTTCCTCTGCTTCTATTACTAACCGCATTGACCTCATAGATTTGTTTTACTTTTCTTTGTTCACTCACTCGATTTATGATACATGCCCAAACCATCTCAATACAACTTTCTCAATTCTATCGATAATGCATATCTCGGCCTTGCATTCTTTCCTTGTATCACCATTCGAACATCTATCATACAACGATTTGCCGCACATTCGTCTGAGAGAATGCGATTCGACTGCATTCAGTCTACTTTCATCCATCTTTTGCCAACTCCATGCTTCGCTTCCATACATTAGCTTAGGAACTAGGACTCCATTGTGTACTGCCAGTTTAGCTTTATATTAACATATATAACATTAATATATATTAACATTTATAACATTAATATGTATTAATATGAGAAAATTAAAGCCACTAAGGGCATTTCGGAGTCCATTTTATTCATAAATACTGGATTTGTCTTACTTAGAGTTACCATTGATCAGTGGCGGTACTTCCCTAGAAGCCCAAAAGCCCGGCTTGCCTAACAACTCCAAATAAAAATGATTAAATCTAGACCAAATGATTAAAAAATTTTAAATTATCGCGCACTTACATGATTATTAAGCACTATGCATGCCATTATATGGTGATGGTACTTTATTATAGTGAACATTTTCTTTATTTCAAGGTGATGGCTATAACTTACAAAAGTTACATGTTAGCATATTTTTACAATGATAACAATACATTGTTTATATTTATAATACTTTCTGGGTGCTTACTATACTGGGAATGATATGAGGTGAAGAAATTATAGGTACATCATGTATTCACGAATGTGAAAAAGAATGGGCTTGCCTTACTGGTAAACCCTAGGCACGCCACTGCCATTGATATATAGCTATGGGAAAATGGAAGGAATTAATGCTTATCTCTAATCCCTCTTACAAACAGGCCACAGGGAGTACGACAAGAAGAAGAAGAAGAAGAAGAATATCTCAGTCTTGCATGCTTTCCTCATTTCATAATTCTAACATCTATCGTACATTGTTTTGCCTCACACTCTATGTATAAAAACCAACCATTTTTTTAGCAACGTGCGACCCATATAAATACCGTATTAAATGACACTATTTATCTGGACAATAGATTCGCGGAATCATAAAATCGCTAATGAAAACGCGATTGAAATATCTGTCGGCGCGTGCGCAGTGTGCTAACGGAGTTTGCATTGAAAGGCGTCCCAAAATGGCCGTTTCCGGCGGCCGCCACTTCCGCTGGACGCGCCGTCCCGGGGAACATGCAAAACGGCCAACACAACAGCCGAGGAATATTAATTTTTATTATAATCACATTGACATCTTGATTTGCACGTAGACATCAGAGAATATCTTAATTAGTAGTACCTACTAATGTGCAAAGGCAAATAGCCGCATGTTAAAAACAGTAGTTTTGAGATAAACGAGTTTATAATTTACTTAAAATGATGCTTTTTGCCAACACATGTCGCTCACCCCTTTCAACAATGTCGCATATCAAAATTTGTCAATTTTCAGTTGTGCATGTCTTCGGAATGACCAGAAAATGCACTATATCCCAGCAACAGCGGTATATTTTTAACTAAATACTTACCCGCTACAGGGCAGAAAGTGTTGTTTTTGCATTCCGAAGAAATTCATTCATTCATTAGAACCCTTATCCGCACCCCAATGGTGCATAGGGGACTGCATCATATAAACGCAGTGTTATCTTGATCGTTAACACACGAAGGAAAGGTGATCAGCCCTCCGCTTCAGGTACCAGTCCAGGGTAATATTGAATAAATATTAGAAAAAACATTCAGGTTTTACCTAAAAAGATCTGTTGCACAGTAAAAAGTTCAATAAGTGGCTTGATACTTATTTCAAATACATTTTATTATATTCTTAAACTTTAAAAATGATCTCCTGAAAAATCAAGTTTTTATATATGACGTGGTTGAAAGGAGTAAGCGATGTATCAAATCAATACAATTTTGCTCATGTATATAATTTGGATAATGTGTATCCCGGTAAAGGAAAGAGATAGAGCAAAATTTTTGACTGCTTATGATACAGCCATAAATTAAGAAATATTATTATAAGAATGCTTTGAGCCGTGTTACGGCAACAGCCGCAACTTGAGTTACGGCTAGTTGCCTTTTCACATTAGAGTATACATACCCACCTTATATAACTGTTTTTTCTAATTGAAAAAAATATATACGGGCCCATAAATGCCCAGACTTTGATAGCATTCTTCATCTTTGATGAGATGTCAAAAAACAGTATGAAAAATACTCCTATAACTAACTAACTAACTAACCATTACGCCGCTTCCCCGCAGGGGTAGGCAGAGAGAATAGAGCTCCACACCACTCTGTCCTTGCAAACATTCTTCGCCTCTTCCACGTTCATGCATCTCCTCATACATACCCGCCGATTGTTACGACTCCTAACCTGACCACTTTCAAGTATTTGGCATACCTGATCGTGCCATGTTTTTCTCGGTCTTCCTCTGCTTCTTTTCCCACTAACATTCGCCTCATAAATTTGTTTTACCGTTCTTTCGTCACTCATTCGTTCCACATGTCCAAACCATCTCAACACACCTTTCGTAATTTTATCGATAATGCTTATCTCAGCTTTGCATTCCTTCCTTATTTCACTATTCGCACATCTATCATACATCGTTTTGTCGCACATTCTTCTGAGATAAATACTCCTATAATTGGAGATATTCCAGATTTGTGAACAAGTATTTGGACACACTCAAAATGTTGTAAAAATATGTTTTGTTTATTGTCAGTCTACGTATGTACTTATTGAACAGGCCAAGTATAAGTAGCATTCAGAATAGTTCAGAAATGTATCTGGATCTCTAGACCGTGTTCGCACTTCCTGATTCGAGAAGCTTGCTGAAGTATTGCCTATTGCTTCCAGCCTCCTTATAGCAATATGCTCTTATTTGGCAAGAATGTTTACTCTCTTTTCTCTAGTGAGAGTGATTCAGTACATACATTTATTAAATTCATTCATATCAACATATGTATAATATCATGATGTAGTTTAATACCATCGTAATTTTTATTGGGATTATTCTTAGAAATATATATTTTTGATACGTATGTAACCATACAAAAAATAAATTTAAATTTAAAACAAACAAAAAAAATGCTTTATGCAAACGTAATTTACATAATTCGTTTGTATTTTTTTTTATATATAAACCAATTGAAACATTTTATAGTTAATACAATTTTGAGCGTGTCCAAATACTTGTTCACAAATCAGTATTTTCTCCGCTTAGAAGTTAATTTTACATTTTGACATCCCAACATGGATGAAAATGTGTTTGATAATGTCTTAATAAGACGAAACGCGTCACGTATTAACATATACATAAATAAATGTAGAATTCAATCCAATAAACCTTATTTATTTTTGGATACATTACCCAAAAATTTATACATCCAAATAAAAGGGTCTCTGCTAAATAAAAGCTTTCTCAATCCAACATAGATGGCTATTGTGAACTTGTATGCACCGCGTCATAATATTATCTTAAAAATATAAAACTTGATTAGTGTAGTTGTCAATCATGGGTAGAATGGTGAATGTTGCACGTGTGTAAAGTGTTCAAGTAACCAGCCTATGACAGGTCATAGGCTGGTTAAGTTTGTTCCACTCCCGTGGCGTCGGAATGTACAAAACTGTCTTTCTTCTTCTCTCTACGCCATATCTTTCTTCTCTCTCATGTAACGAAATGTGCTTATAAACCTGATGTCTCGTTGAAATATCATCCTCAATTATCTTCCAATTATCGATAGTCGAATCGCCTTCTAAGAAGTTTGACTTTAAAAAAATACAACCTTCCTTTAAATTGCGCAATCGTTTTTTTTAATCGTCAGCAGCGATGCGGGATAAAAATAAATAGCGTATAAATTATAATGTAATAAATTCGTGTCGAGTGGCTGACCAATGGGGGGGTGTCGCTATATATGGCACACCCTGTACATTTAAGTGACAGGTTTTTTGTACCTCATTCCCCCCCATACCGCCATCGCCGAGAGACACGAAGGCACCGTGTGTCTATTGCCCGGTGGGATAACGCTTAAATCCACCGACTCATGCCATAATACTTCTTTTTCTTTTATTATAGGCCTTGCGGCTTGTTTTTAAGAGGGATTAGCCTCCTGCGACGTCGATTCTCAGCTATCGACCCATCTCTTTGGTGGTCTGCCCGGGAGTCGTCTACCATGGGGTTGGCCGTACAGTGCGATGTGGTGGAGCCTGGATGGTTCCATTCTCCTCACATGCGCATACCATTGTCCCCTTCGTTGCCTTCCCCACCTAACGACATCTTCGATCTCGCATATTTCCCTGATCTTGGCATTTCTCAATCTATCTCGAAGACTCTTGCCTGTTATGCTTCTCAGAGTCTTCATTTCTAACACTCTAAGCGCGTTTTTTGTGGCAGCGTTGTCTGCCCTACTTTGGATTCCATACGTCATGATGGGTCGGACACAAGTTTTGTAGATCTTGATTTTGCTGCCGATCTTCATCTCAGGGTTTTTCCATATAGCATTTTTCAGGCATCAAATAATATTATTTTTTTTTATATCCATAATACTTATTTTTATTTATTTAAATTTGGGTGCCGGGGCATTAAAAGGGCTTACGGCCCTGTCATAGGGTGGTTTAAGCGATCACTTTACACGCGTGTAACACTCATCATTCTACCTATGATTTTTCGTTCTTTATTCTAATTTGTTTTGCATTTCACAATATAAATACAAGTACAAAAAAGTATGATATATAATATAAATACAAATAAAAATCCCAAATATGGATACAAAGGCATGACCTGTGTGTGTGTTATACATTATATTTTAGATTATAATAGAGGGCACTGGCAAGAATACAATATATATTGTCAGAAATAAAATAAGATTTAAAGTGTTGATATAAACTACTAATATTTGATTGTAACAGAAAACAAAAAATCAAAAAGATGAAAATGAACTGATTCTTATGTATCGCTCAATTTTGAGTGCTTTGCCCCAAAAAAATCAGTTAACTCGTGCCAAAAATACTTAATGTAAATAAAAGTTTACATACATATGTATTATTTCAATATTAATAAATTACTTCAATTTAAAATTTATTTTATTACCGAAGAAAAATTATTTCAAGTTTTGTAAAAAATAAAATAAATAAATAAACGATTAAATACATATTAATAAAATAGAGTAAGAATAAAGTTTAAAAACACTCGAGTTGCTGTAACTGATACACAAGACATGTTTCCATATGTCCTTGTATGTGCACACATAAGTGTACATAGATATCAACTAGGGTATGCATTACTGGTTTTTGGTAAACCGTTTACCGGTAAATATGACCAAACTTTACTACCGTATTATATATAAATACATTAATAATTCGTGGGTATGTATGAGGAGATGCGTGAATGTGAAGGAAGTGTAAAAAGGAGTGGTTTTACAGAATGAGGTTAGTGAAGGGGGAACACTTAACTCCCCCCTTATTATCACTGATCCAGAAATAACTTACAAAGTTTGAGAAGGTCTTAATTCGATAACTGGTTTTCTTAAACTTTGCACTTAGTTCTAGCATTTATTAACCCTTTTATACCGAGTGGACAAACAACAGAAATTAAAATATTAATTTGTATCCAAATAACGTTATTTACAGTATCATTTAACCCAGCCAATGACAGGTCGTTAGTCATATAAGTGCCCAGATTTCTATATTCCCTTCGTATCAATTTGTTAAGACATTTATAATATTGTTTACAATCAACGCGTCAAATTAGGTACATTTTAATTTATTGTCTATTTTAATGACATTATTAACTTTGTGGTATGGTAATAAACATTTTTCTTGTCATTCATCATTCACTAATATATCATTCACTAATATATACGGCTATTATCCTTGACTCTACCCGGCCCAGTTTCTCCAGGGTATGCTTGGCTACAATAGTTTAGAGACTAGAAGGAATGTGTATTTGATTACGCATTTTTATCCATTGTTGCGCGGTATGATCGATAATCCTGAAATTATCCAGAGCATTGGTCTGTATGTTCCCGATAGTTACCTAAGACAGCGTCGGCATAGGTTGTTTCACATTCCTATACACAGGACCAACCTGCCGATGGTTATGCCTATAGGAAGAGCTACCGCTATGTTGAACAATATCACATTGGATATTGATCTGTTCCATGTGTCCGAAGGAGTTTTCCGAAGCGGGATTCTTCTACACCTTTAAGTCTTATTGCTTACTTTTAATATATACGCCTTGAATATTGTTTGTTATGTATATATTATTTTTTATTGAATAAATTGAAATTGAAAATCAAAAAGATACTTACGTCGTAAAAACTCACAAAGAAACAATTTTACATCGTAAGTAACCACGTATTCCGAAATTTAATAACACATATTTTTTGTTCTTGTTACGAAGTTGTTTATAGATAAGATTTACATCTGTTTTCAAGTTACACGTGACTAAATAATATTAATTTAATTTTTTTTAAATATAAGACTCGTGATTTGAAGAAGTTACTCCTGACACTTTGTAAAACAAAAAAAACATCACTTTTAGCTTATCAAGTCATTCTCAAAATTGACGTAACGTCGCCATCTTGATTTTTCTCTGTCGCAAACTGTTTTATCGGCGGAACACTTTTTAAACACGAAAATAAAAGCAGTTCATTTCTACTTCTTTTAATATCTCAAAATAGAGATGAAGAAGAATATAAAAGTCTAGGTATTTAGAGGGTTTATGAACTGTCATAGCCGGTTAAGTGATCACTTTACACACGCGCAACATTTACCATTCTACCCATGATTGACAACCACACTACTCAAATCTTCGGAATTCTTAGATAAGTATATGATCGATCTCAGGACACAGCACACATGAGTTCACAACACTCATCTATGTTAGATGAAAATTACTCCGTAAAGTGGAGAAGAGAAAACACAGATTTGTATCTGGATAAATACAAAATGTCGTGACTACATTTCTTATTATATAAAAACGTAATTTATTATGTAAAATTATAGGTTTTTTTGTATTATGATACTTTCAGTACGCATTATAACTGGGAAGCATATGAAGTATTCATATTAATATACAAATATATATAAGTTTTCAAAAACAAATATACAAATATTCACATAAATACACATTTGACGTCATCCGTTGGATCCTGTTGCCATCCGTCTAAGTTAATAAATAACTGCATTCTGAATCTGGATATTAAATTCAAATTCCAGAAATCCTCTTCAAGATGGAAAATATGACAATTGAATTGCATATTCCTCAAAGGAGGCACAGTAGTGGAATAAAAATATGTCAATATTTCAAAGGACATTAATGATGAAGATTAAAAAGGATAAGATATCAGCCAATAAGGGAAAAATTGTGATACTACAATTTTATAATAAATTGTATGACTGAGACCTCAAACGTTCAAATTCAGAATGCGACTGGCCGCTTTAGGGGTCAGACGTGTTTCCGCGTACAATTATAAATTTATATTAAAATAAGACTTTTTTTAAGAATACATTTTGTTTATTTTTTTAAACTCCTTACCATTCTATAACTCTTTTCTTTTCAAAATCATACATTTGTCCGCCTCCAAAGTGTGGTCAGCACGCTCGGCTACCGGTCTGGAGGTCCCGGGTTTGATTCCCAAGGGGAGGATATATATATAAATATATATATATATATATATAAATAAATAAATATATATATATATATATATATATATATATAATATATATATATATATATATATATATATATATATATATATATATATATATATATATATATACATATATATACATATATATATATATATACATATTAAGGAAAGAAACAAATTGATAAAAAATAAATTATTTAATTAGTTAGCAGAATAAAATCAATAGGTTTTTACGAAGCGTCAATGGTAGACAGTCGTTAAGTGGAATGGGCCGATACCGGGGAAAACTAATTTACTGTAAGGGGTGGATAAGTGGGGTGGAGGATGGTATCGGAGGGAGGATTGGGAGGGGTGGAATGCAGTTATAGATTCAGGACACTCTTCTTTATAATTACATTTCTCGAGACTGAAAAACTTTCGTCCACCTGCCCTGAAGTCCTGAAAAGCTGAAATAGAGTTTCCTGAATTAAAAATGAATTGAAATAAAGATACTAAATTGAACAAACCTTTTTTATGATTTATATTTGAAGCACTTCGTTTGTGATTTTCCATTATATAATTAAAATGTAACTTTGTTTTTTATCAAAGTTTTCTTTTTCGCCGTTTCTTTTCATTATTTTTATTTTTATTTATAAATATATATATTTTTTTAAATGTTGTAAAACATATATGGCTGACTAAGTATTGCACCCACCACTTAGTCAAGCTGGAATAAAGATTTATTTTTTATCATTATCATTGTGATTTTAAAACAATGTTTTATTTGAATTATAAACCTGTTTTATTTTATCGTTGCCACATATACATATATTTAAAAAAAAAATTATGATATTTCTTGGTGCCATAAAAAATAACAATTATATGCATTTTCAATTGGAGTTGTATTTAGTAAATACCACTATTTCTTAAAATCTTTTGTGACAAACTCTGCTAAAATACTAACATTTCAAATGGTGTATAAAAAACGCCCACCAGCTTAAGCCAATTCAACCAGCCTATGACAGTTTGCAAGCCCTGTCTACTACTCAGACTTCTATATTCTTCTTCATCTGTGTCGAGGCATCAATATTAATTTTTATTAATAGAGCTGAATTGAAATGCAATTTTCAGGCACAATTTCTATTATACCTTGGTTTGGAAATGGTCCCATTTTTATTTTATGTATTGAATGTTAAAACAAATACTAATTTTTGAGTCTACTAAGTTGTATTTTATTTTTAAAAACACATAAAAAATACATTTTTCGACAGTTGTCTCGCCTAGTTTGGGCATTTTTAAACGAATGTCATTTGTATATAGATTACATTTAATTTCACCCCAATGGTGCATAGGGCACTGCATTATATAAAATAAGTGTTATCTTGATCGTAAACACATGAATGAAATGTGATCAGTCCTCCGCTGCAGGTACCAGCCCAGGGTAATATTGAATAAATATTAGAGTGAAAAAATCACTTATATTTATTTGACCCCCCCTGAGAATCGGATACGGGACCTCCAGAACGGTAGCTGATCGTGCCGACCATTACACTACGTAGGTGTATAAAATATTTTCACATTTGATACATAAACAAAAATTGATTTTGACAAATTAAACACCAAATTTATAAATACCTATTTTTATCATCTGCGACTATTACATCGAATCAACGCAAGAGGAAAATTCATTCACTGCAAGTTCATACATCACACAATTTGATAAATAAATAACATCTTAAGTGCGTTTGGTCACATTTCTCTGCATTCCTGGCTTCCTGTTACCATCTGCCTTCCATATAACCAGCTCGCCGGCCATAACAGCCCGTTACGAGTGGACGGTGGCCATATCCGTAAGCCGCCGAACGTAGTAACTCCATATTCGACAGAGCCTTCTTGTAATGCCATTTGGCGCATGCCGGGAATGTGTCAACGCGACATATAAGAAATTTTATAGATATAAGAAGAGAGAAGATAATAAAAATACAACCGCAGCTAAGAAGAGGGGAATTATAATAATGGAAAATGTTTCATACGGATTTATTTATTTATTTTTCACCCATATAAGTAAGTAACTAACTAACTAACTAACCATCACGCCGCTTATCCGCAGGGGTAGGCAGAGAGAATAGAACGCCATACCACTCTGTCTTTGCAAACATTCTTCGCCTCTTCCACGTTCATGCATCTCCTCATACATACCCGCCGATTGTTACGACTCCTAACCTGACCACTTTCAAGTATTTGGCATACCTGATCGTTTATTATTTAAGTATTAGTTATTAAATTAATTGTGCAGTCAATTCTCAGAAATAAAACTTACTATTACTGACCCTTATACATACACACCCAATGATGCATAGGTTACTTACTGCATCAAATTGAGGCGATGTTAATTTCAACTTATTTTTTTTTTACAAAAATGGTAATAATATTAGTATTTAACCACTCACCGAGATTTTTATGTCTACCGGTTTCGAGACGTACCCGTCTCTTTGTCAGGACAATCACCACCACAGCATGCAAACAATACCACCCTTCACTACCATAGCACTATTTACACACTTAAAACTACACAAAGTGTTTGACACGTGTGATTTTTGGTCGACCCGAAGACCAACATGCACTAAGGGTTTCAGCACAAACATGCGTTACTAGCCGAGGTTAAACATGCACAAGTGCATAAAAATCTCGGTGAGTGGTTATATACTAAAATTATTTTAAAAAATTATAAAAAAATAAATAAGTACAAAAGCATACATTTAAAATGGTCTCCGCTGAATAAGCTTTTAAGAATTTTTCCATACCGAATTATTTTACACACTGGGAGACGCCTGAAAACATGATGTTCATGTTTTTATGACGCGTATAATTTGACTAGTAACATTTTTAGTGTGTAACCTAGTAACCTAGTGTTGACTAGTAACCTTTTTCACAAATAATAATAAAATACGTTTTCATATTATTTTTTGACATCTCATCAAAGATGAAGAAGAATATGGAAGTCTGGGCATTTACGGGACTGACGACCGTCATTGGCTGGTTTAATTGATAACATTACACACGTGTAACATTCACCAATTCTACCCATTATTGACAATCACACTACTCAAATTCTTGGAAGTTCTATATATATGAACCAATTTTGAAACATTGTTCTTATATCACTAGAACTTCACTAGAGACATCTATTAGGATATGAGATGTCAAAAAATAATATGAAAATAACTACTCTAATTGTAGATAATCAAGATTTTTTGAACAAGTGTTAGGACATACTCAAAATGTTCGAAAAATACGTTTTATTCATGAAATTGCAATTTAATATTAATTTTAAATGAAATGGCGAAGTAAAAGTGGAGATATAAAATTTATAATAAGTGGATACATACATGGATACTTACGTGTTGTGAGTTATGACGTTGTTCTCCCAAATGAGTCACACGTGTATGTTTATAAATGTTTCCCTTCTGTCATTAACGTAACGCCTCCGAATTTATAAAGGGGTGATATTTTAATCGCTTGAAAAATCAATGATACTTTGTAGAAAAGTACTATACAATACATCAGTCACGCTTCCGCTACCTTCAATATGATTCGCACCCTGTGACTCCGTGACTTCATTTTCCTTGCAATATGCTAAAACTATTAGTACAAAGAAGTCATATTGTTTACTCAGTCACCCTTGGATGATCAACTCGTTAATCGATACTTGAATACAACATTTTGAGTGTGTTCAAATATTTGTTCACAAATCTGGGTCTCCACTTATTGGGAGTTAGATATAAAGTCTGGATTTATGATCTGTCATAGGCCAAATCAAAAGCTTTCTCAATCTAACATAGATGGCTCTAGAGAACTCATATGTACATCATCATGAGATTAATGGTATATTTAGGAGTTCCCCAAAATTCGATCAATCATGGGTAGAAAGATGAATGCTCCACTCGTGCAAAGTGATCACTTAACCAGCCTACGACAGATCATAAGCCCTGTAAATACCCAGACTCCCATATTCTTCTTGATCTATGTTGAAATGTCAAAAAATGTCAAGACACTCGATTGATTTAGAACGTACAAATTGAATTTAGTCTTCTTCATCTTCTTTTGCTTGGTGTAGGCCTTGTGGCTTGCTTTTAAGAGGGATCAGCCTCCTGCGATGTCAATTCTTAGCTGTCAATCCAACTTTTCGGAGGTCTACCCGGAAGTTGTGCAGTGCAATGTGGGGGAGTCTGGATGGTTCCGTTCTCCACACATGCGTGTACCATTGTTTCCTTCGTTGCCTTCCCCACTTAACGACATCTTCGATCTCGCATATTTCCCTTATCCTAGTTCAATTTAGTAAAAATATTAAATGCATTTTAGTTGACAAATCCACAGTCATGGTGTTTGAAAGAGATATGTATATATATATATATATATATATATATATATATATATATATATATATATATATATATATATATATATATATATATTATATATATATATATATATATTTATATATATATATATATATAAATATATATATATATATATATATATATATATATATATATATATATATATATATATATATATATATATATATATAATAATAATAATAATAATAAAACCCTTATCCGCACCCCACTGGTGCATAGGGCACTGCGTCATATAAACGCAGTGTTATCTTGATCGTTTACGCATGAAGGAAAGGTGATCAGCCCTCCGCTTCAGGTACCTCAGGTATATGTCCGCCTCCGTAGTGTAATGGTCAGTGCGCTCAGCTACCGTTCTGGAGGTCCAGGGTTCGATTCCCAGAGGGGGGTCTAATAAATATAATTGATTTTTTCACTCTAATATTTATTCAATATTACCCTGGACTGGTACCTGAAGCGGATGGCTGATCATCTTTCCTTCGTGTGTTAACGACCAAGATAACACTGCGTTTATATGCGGATAAGGGTTCGAATGAATATAGATCTGTTTTTTTTTTTTATTGAAACAAAAAACTCCTTTGATGATTGCAATAAACTGCATATAAGCATATGTGATATTGTTTAGGTAATAATGCAATGGCATATTATGGCATGTCCAGTGCACCCTCATTAAAAGGGCAATGCACTTTGGCGATGCATTTGATGAGTTTTCCCATATACAGGATGTTTTTCTTTGTTATTTAAAAACCCATGCATGTTTTTTTTGTAGATAATTTTTCAAAACATTTTGTACCATTTTTATTGTATTGATCATTGCATTGTTAAAATACTGCATAGCTATATTATTATAAGTTTCGGAAATTTATGCAATGTGGATGTTCATAATGAGGAGAATAGTGAGCATTACACAGTGTAAAAAGTGATCGAATGAGTGAAGAATGAACAATAAAAAAATAGGCAAATCGCTCACTCCTTTCAAGAACGTCATAAATCAAAAATCGTCAATTTTCAGTTGTGCATGTTTTCGGAATGCCTAGAAAATGTACTATATCCCAGCAAAAGCGGCATATTTTTAACTTAATATTTACCTAGTTTTACTTAATATTTAGGGCAGAAAGTGATGTTTTTGCATTTTGAAGAAAGGGTATTGTTTAAATATTTTTTTAAATATGCTAATATTTTCAAATGGAGAAAAAACCTTCAGGTTTTACCTAAAAGGATCTGTTGCATAGTAAAAAGTTCAATAAGTGGCTTGATATTTATTTTTAATACATTGTATTATATTTTTATACTTTGAAAACGTTCTCCTGAAAAATCATGTTTTTTTATTTATAACGTTCTTGAAAGGAGTGAGCGAAATGTGGAATGCAACAGAAGCAGAGGAAGAACGATTTGGCATGATAACGCATTTCAAATATTATACTTCAAAGTATCAAAGTCAGGTCAGGAGTTGGAATAATCGGCGCGTTTGTATGAAGAGATCCATGAATGTGGAAGTCGTGAAGATTGTTTGCAAAGACAGTGTGATGTGGCGTTCTATTCTCTCAAATACCTACCCCTGCAAAGGAACGGCGTGATGGTAAGTTATTTTTTTAAATAATGTTTTATCATCCTCTGCATACGTTATACGGTCGATTCCGCGTGGTCATAACGACACGAGCTAAAAAAAATATGTGCATTTTACGTGACCATATTGTCATGCGATTATCAATATGACTTATCTTTTAATGAGTAAACTGCACTTATCAGATAAAAAATATTGAGAAAAAATAATCGGTTTGTGAACATAGTTTGTGTTTCCTAATTTACGAATAAAATTCAAAAAATTCAATAAAAAAATCTAATCAACAACACGACTGAGCTGAAATTTCAATTTTTAATATAGAAGAAAAAAAAATGAATTCAACATAGATGAAGAAGACTATGAAAGTTCGGGTATATCTGATGTTGTATTCATCCTTTAAATAACACTTTCTTTCACATGCGAGCTTTCGGCACCATCTTTAGTTAAATTGAGTAAATTTTTGTTTAAATTATCAGAGACCTTAAGGAAAATGTATATAAGATTCTACCTAAATATTTTACATACTTAAAAACATGATTTTCAATTGGTTAAACTTGTAATTTCACCAGTTATTTTAATTACATAAATAATAAATATAAGATTCAACCTTCTTCTTTCTGTGCCACTTGTAACGAAGATCAGCGATCATCATGGCTATCTTCACTTTAGATGCTGCAGCTCGGAACAGAGATTTGGTGCTTCTGCGAAATCATTGTCGTAGGGTTTTCAGGCATGATGTCCTTCGGCGTCCTTGAGTTCTTCGCCGCTCAATCTTTCCTTGTATTATTAGATGGAGAAGACGATATTTTTCATTTACGTAAAAAAAACATAAGATTCAATAATGGATAGTTTAATTAAAATAATAATTTAGTGATTGCAGTGGCCAGCTAATTTTACTGTTCAATGACAGGTTGTAAGCTTTGCAAACGGTCAGGCTCCCAATATCTAAAAACTTCAATTTTCTAAACAAAAATATTAACAACATAATTAGTATCACTAAGTCTTGTAAAATAAACTGTTCTGCTTTATGTGGTCGATGTAAAAATTAAAATTAAAATAAGTTTTATACACATTCTCGGTATGTATAATAATCGATTGTCAAATTCAATCGCCTACTGCGAATTTCAAGCGTAATAACAAGCCTGAAAAACGTCGCTTTTTTCAGGAAAATCGTTAGTCAATAATACCAATACAGTGAGGAGTGTTTATTCAGAGTCGTGTGGGGCAAGTAGTTCATGGAACTGATCAACAGGGTTCAACAGTCGGTAGTAATTTGTCCAAACTGTCTGGGGGTTACATAGACAAGTCTGGGGGTAGTAAGTGAGGGGGTGGTGTGATGTAAGGGGAGGAATAGTCTAATTCACTAATTCAAAGCTCTTAATACTGCCGTGTAAGGTAAAACATTAATTGTTGATTGTTCATTTTGGTTTCGGTGTGGCGATAAATTACTACCTACAAATAATAATAATAATAAAACCCTTATCCGCACCCCAATGGTGCATAGGGCACTGTGTCATATAAACGCAGTGTTTTCTTGATCATTTACACATGAAGGAAAGGTGATCAGCCATCCGCTTCAGGTACCAGTCCATGTTAATATTGAATAAATATCACAGTGAAAAAATCACTTATATTTATTATACCCCCCTTGGGAATCGAACCCGGGACCTCCAGAACGGTAGCCAAGCGTGCTGACCATTACACTACGGAGGTGGACATACTACCTACAAATACTTGTATAAAACGATTTTTTTTAAATAAACTGTAATTGATTTAAATATTTATTTTGTAAAGCACGAAGATAGTTTAAAATATATCAATTTTTATTTTTATTTTTTTTTATTTTTTTTTTATGTATTAATTTTAAATCAAACACAGATTTTTTGAGTCTACTAAGTTGTATTTTATTAACAAAAAACACATAAAAAATTATATTGTGACAATTGTTTCGCCTTGTTAGGGCATTATCAAACGAACGAAGACATTCGTTTGATAATGCCCTAACAAGGCGAAACATTGTCACAATATAATTTTTTATGTGTTTTTTGTTAATAAAATACAACTTAGTAGACTCAAAAAATCTGTGTTTGATTTAAAATTAATACATAAATTAAAATGGAGTTCTACAAATTAAACGCCAAGTCAATAAATAAATATATCAATTTTTATTAATTCAAATTAAGCTTTTTTGATCGTTCATTACTTAAAGGCAAGATTAGTTAGTTCTGCTCTTCATATACCAATCCAGGGTAATAGTAAATACATATAAGAGTAAAAAAACACATAATTTTTTAAGACGCAAATAGGATCGAACCCAAGACCTTCACCATTGTAGCCAAAAATTACACTTTGGCTATTTTCTCTCTTTACATTTTGGGAAACGCTTGAATTTAAAAGTGTGCCGGAAAAAGAGTTCATCGTCAGGCTGATGGTTTATTTTGTGAATTATTTCCTTGGCGGATATTTACATACGTGTTCATTATTTGTACATATATTTGAATTAGGTCGATTGGTTTACTGACAATAGTGAAATAACGTTTAATATTGGGGTTAAATCCTTCCATAATAACTGCCTTTTATGATTATACAAATTCAACATAGACGCTGGAATTACTCATTCTTACCACTACATTTACATAAATATTATTATAAGTATTATTTTATTTATTGTTTCGGCATTAACTTTGTGGTAAGACATGTTACAATAATTAAAGAAAACACTTCGTTTTTTACCACTTGACTTTTATTATAGACTACATGTTTCAGAAGTTAAACTTCCATCATTCAGGTCTGTATAATAACTAAAATATAAAATATAAAATTTTTCTATAAATAAGGAGAGGGGAAAGTAAGGGAAGGGGTTAGTCAAGGAACGGAGTTTGAAAACAAAGGAAAACAAGGTCTTGTTAGTAATTATTTTTCGGAATTTGCAAATCATATAATAGATACCAATCACTCATTTCACTCTCATAAATTAAAATTATTACACCTTGTTCCATATAAAGGCCAAATTATGAATTATCTTGAAAATTTAGAAATCCAAAGAAACCTGAATTCTAATGATAATTTATTAAATAATATATTCTTTCAAAATTCTTCGCCATTGCTTTCAATTTTTCCTTTGTTTTCAAACTCCGTTCCTTGACTAACCCCTTCCCCTTACTTTCCCCTCTCCTTATTTATAGAACAATTTTATATTTCATATTTTAGTTATTATACAGACCTGAATGATGGAAGTTTAACTTCTGAAACATGTAGTCTATAATAAAACTCAAGTGGTAAAAAACGAAGTGTTTTCTTTAATCATTCACCAATTCTACCCATTATTGACAACCACACTACTCAAATTCTTGGAAGATCAATATGAACCAATTTAGAAACCTTGTTCTTGAATCACTAGAACTTCACTAGAGACATCTATTGGTGAGATGTAAAGAGGCTTTTTATTCACAAGTGATCACTTAAACCGGCCTATGACGGTCGCCAGCCCTGTAAATGCCCAGATTTCCATATCTTTCTTCATCTTTGATGAGATGTCAAAAAATAATATGAAAATAACTCGTGAACATCAAAAAATAATTTGTGAACAAGTATTTGGACACACTCAAAATTATTTAAAAGTGTTTAAATTTGTAATGGAGTCCTGGATTCTACCCTAATGTTTGCAAGTGAAGCATGAAATTGGTAAAATAAAGTAGATGAAATGCTGTCAAATCCCACCCTTTGGTTGGGAAATGGATTATCCTTAATCGTTTTAATTTAAATGTAATTATATATCAGTTTCATCCACCACCGTAGTGTAATGGTCAGCTCGCTGGGCTACCGTACTGGAGGTCCCGGGTTTGATTCCCACTGGTTGATTTTAAGATGGGAATTGCATTTATTATTTACCTTGCTTATTAAGTACTAGGTTTATAGATCATTTAGTGGATTTTTGTTTCTTCTAGGTAATTAAATATGTTTTTATTAATCTGTGTTGGGAACAGGAGGGATAATCGAGTGTGGGCCAAATAGGAACATCTCAGCATTTACTCATTGCTCGGAGGAAACCACGTTAAACTCCTCAGGAGAAGGTGGACTGTTGACTGTCATTAGAAGACCTTCCGTTCCTTTAGAAGAGGGTTCGGCATTTTGTGTCCTACTTTGTTTTATGGTACGAATGTCCTTCACTATTTTTTATCATCTATGATACCACCTCTCGTGACAGTCCCTTATGAACCATCACGGATCCGATGTTGGATAGGTCCTTACCCAGGCTCCTGCAATGGAAGTTCTAAAATATGAAAAATTGAAAAAGTGGCACTCAAAGAACTGCTCTAAGGCGTAGATGTTCGGAAAATTCATGAAAGTGGAAATATCTGGAAAACTAAGGTACTTTTACTGAGGTCATTTTTTCATTTTTTAGTGACTCATAAGTCGGCCTAACACCTCTTAAAAGAAATACGTCGAATTATGGGACAACCTGTATATTTACATATAATATTCCTAAAAGAAAGTGACAATGCAAGGGGAGAATTTACCCTTTTACTTTAAAAAAAACTGGCGAAATGGACATCACTTGTCAAGAAATTATCCAATATGCGCCAAAGTATTTTAAATTCGAGTCAAATCGATCGTAAAAACATATGTCAGGCACACATCCATACATAAACGTATCCACATGTTTAAGTAAACTCACTACCTGTCCATTATTTCGTGCTGACGTATGTGTAAGTAGATTAACATATACACGTGTCTGTGTGGTTCCGACGTTACAACCCTCTCGCCCCTCACCGCCCCTATTAAGTCACCCTTTGACAGAATGGGGGGTCTATGCTCGAACTCATTTGGCAATGTCGTCGGTTTCATTCGTAAAGTTTTCTAAGTCGACCCTGAAAGCGAATGGAGAATAGAAGTCACTCGTACAGTTTTTAACGAAATGCGAAATATAGTGTCCGTAATAATATTTATATATAATTTTGGATAATTTATATAGCGACATTTTCGGATTATACTACCTATAGTGAATTTCACTGTGATTAAAAAATCGAAATAATAGAAAACATTTGCACACAACTTACTCATCGAACTTTTTTTATATTTGAAGCTGAACTTTGTAATTTTCTATTTTATAATATAAATCTAACTTTGTTTTAAAATCACTATAAATATTAATATTCATATAAATATTATACTCATTGTAAAACAAAGTTTTAATTTAATTTTGTTTCTGTGAAAAGTCAAACGATTCGAGAATACTGGCCCTATAAAAAACCACCGGCAACCATTCAAATCAACCCCTAATAAGTAATCAGTTGGGTATCGATACGGACATTGGAACACACATTCGTTACTTCCCTTATAAAAACAAATCGGGAATTCAACGATATAAAACTCAACGCGGAATCGTTTAAAATAAAGTGTTTTAACTTTCAATTCTCAAAGTTTTGTTTTAGCTTAATCGGACACTTGTTCAGAGAGTATTTTATAGAAGTGATGTAAGGATATTTTAACGGTTTCATTTAGGTTTTTAATTTATTTTTAACATTATTTCGACTATCTCTGACTTATTGTTTTAGTGGTAGCTACATTATATATATATATATATATATATATATATATATATATATATATATATATATATATATATATATATATATATATATATATATATATGTATATTAGCCAAGATATGTCTCTTTTCCTTCTAGTATTTAATGAACAAGACGCCACTGCTTCCAATGCAGTGCCCTATGCACGATTGGGTTCCAATAAGGGCTAGAAGACGAATGATTATATAAACTTTTATAATTATTTAGAATTTATTAATGTACGATTAAGATACCACGACGGATTGGCACTTAATATTGTTGACTTGATTTCGCCGGATTTAACAAAAAAGATAAAAATAAAGCACTGCCGTAAACTTATTTGTAGAAATTACCCGATTAATATTTCATATATTTTTTAAACATTTCGCTCAGTCCTATATAAAAAAAACTTCATGATTTTTCATGAGATCGTTTTTAATGTTTAAGAATATGATAAAATGTATTAAAAATAAATATAAAGCCACTTATTGGACTTTTTACTGTGCAACAGATCTTTTCAGGTAAAACATAAAGGTTTTTTATCAATTTGAAAATTATTTTGTATATTTCAAAAAATAATTAAACAATAGCTTTTCTTCAAAATGCAAAAACAACACTCTCTGCCCTGTAGCGGGTAAATATTAAGTTAAAAATATGCCGCTTTTGCTGGGACATAGTAAATTTTCTGGGCATTCCGAAAACATGCATAACTGAAAATTGACGATTTTTGATATATAACGTTGTTGAAAGGAGTAAGCGATTTGTCTTAGGTCATTTTTGAATGAAAATAATTTTAACATCAGCTTATTGTTATATTAGGAACAAAACCAATAAGTGAATGATTACATACGCTTCATGATATGGATTCAGAGTGAAGTGATTCAAAATATATTCGTGAGAGTTCTCAAAATGTGAATAAAAAATTAAGGTTGAAAAGGTAAGATTTACAAATTCATTCTTTATGCCCAAATACTGAATTCCTAATTAATTTTCGAGTATATATTTATATATTATATTTTATATATATATATATATATATATATATATATATATATATATATATATATATATATATATATATATATATATATATATATATATATACATATATATATATATTTATATATATAATATATATATATATATATATATATATATATATATATATATATATATATATATATATATATATATATATATATATATATATATATATATATATATATATACATATATATATATATATTTATATATATAATATATATATATATATATATATATATATATATATATATATATATATATATATATATATATATATATATATATATATATATATAAATATATATAAATATATATATATATATATATATATATATATATATATATATATATATATATATATATATATATATATATATATATATATAAGTATATTTATTTATATTTATAAAAATATCAATATAAAACTCAATTTACATCCAACACACATCCCTACATTTCCCTATTTTAATTCATCACTTTATATGTACGATTGTAAGAATCATCCCCTTTCCATCGACTTAAAAGGGTGGTGTCCAATATGTCCGCTAGGGGTGAACTAATTTGCATTGACCATCGCAACAAGCGCGCTGTCTCGGATTAATAATGCAAGAAGGTAAACATTCACCTGCCATCTGACGGTCAGTAGTGGAATTAGAATATTAATGGGAATTATTCCTTGCAAGATGGGTACTCGTAATAGTTGAAGGATATCGCTGTCTATTGTCTATGGGGTTGCATTATCGTTGCAAACGTATATTCTAAAAATATACTACTTTATTTGATTCCATACATTATTTCTCCAACCATTAATTTAACTTTTACTTCGTTTTATTATTAACTCGTATTGTAGGTCATTTTACAAAACTTCTAGGACACAATTTTATGACCTCTTTTAATTCTTTAGAGTATTTTGTACATCAAAAGAATTATAATAAAATTAAAATGTTACTTTGTTTTAAAAATCACTGTAAATACTTTATTATAGCTTAATCATAATGTCTACCGGTTTCCAAGCTAACCGCTTTTTTATCAAGACTGATTAATACTATTACTAATTATCATATTTTGGATTAGTTATATTAGGATTAATACTATTAGTATTAATCATATAAAGTATAAATCAGTCTTGCTAAGGAAGGGTTAGCTTCGAAAACGGTAGACATTATAATTAAGTTATAATAAAATATTTATACTGATTTTTAAGACAAAGTAACATTTTAATTATAAAATGGAAAATCAGAATGTTAGTGCTTCAAATATAAATTATATTAAAATAATTGTTAACTTTGTGGCATGGTAATATAATAGCCTCTTTATCATTTATCATTCACTTTAAGTACTGCCTCTTTTAAAAAAAATATATTACTTCAGGCCTACCGGTTTCGTAATAATCATTCCATCGTTAGTTTGAAATATATTCATATTTATATATATATATATATATATATATATATATATATATATATATATATATATATATATATATATATATATATATATATATATATATATATATATATATATATATATATATATATATATATATATATATATATATATATATTTATATATATATAGATATATATAAATATATATATATATATAAATATATATATATATATATATATATAAATATATATATATATATATATATATATATATATATATATATATATATATATATTTATATATATATATATATAAAGAAACGGTGTTTTCAGAAAATAATTCAAATACGTCAAATGTTACCTGGGTTAAAAGAAAATTAAGTTGCGACTTAACGAATACGGAACCTTAAAGAAAATTAAGTCGCGATTTATCGTATGTTTGGCCTTAAATAGGAATTTAAGCTAGCCATTAGCTTGTAGGTTAAATAACCTGGCTGTTACCACCTGTCTCTACGTATAACAGCTAAATTATCGATCATTCGCCACTTTTGTTATGATAACCATTTTCATGAAAGACAATATGTTACTGATGCTCATAGCTGATTAGAAACTAACATTGATTTTGCTGGATTTTGTATTTATGTTGTCTATCTGCGTTATGTACATGGACTTTTGTTTATTTGAAATATGCTTCTCACATTATGTGTTCTCATTTATTTCTTTAAAATATTCTTCTTGTGCCTATTTATTATATCTGTTTATTTTTTTATATTTTGCCATGTATTAGTATTAGTTTTGTTTATTAAAAAAATTTTGTCCGCCTACGTAGTGTAATGTCCGCCTCCGTAGTGTAATGGTCAGCATGCTCGCCTACCGTTCTGGAGGTCCCGGGTTCGATTCCCAGGGGGGTTTAATAAATATAAGTGATTTTTTCACTGTAATATTTATTCAATATTACACTGGACTGGTACCTGAAGTGGAGGGCTGATCACCTTTCCTTCATGTGTAATCGATCGAGATAACACTGCATTTATATGAAGCAGTGCCCTATGCACCATTGGGGTGCGGTAAGGGTTTTTATTTATTAAAAAAAATGTATCTTTTTTGTTACTTTTTTATTTGTGTTCCAGTCTTGTTAACCTTAATCCCATGTCCCAAAATCAGAAATAGAAATTACTCCTCGGGAATATTATATGTATACATGATTTATGTATGTTATATGTTTTGAAATACATAAATAAACAAAGACTTCAGTACGATTTTCAAGTTCAAGTTTTACTTGGTAAATACCAATATTTCTAAAAATCTATTGTGACACGTGTTCGATGCATTCCGCATCATTTTCAAACACTTGCTACATGTTTAAAAATGATGCGGAATGCATCAAAACACGTGTGTCAATATATTTTAAGAAATAGTGGTATTTACCAAGTAAAACTTAAATTAAAAAATGATTAGATATTACCACAAAGTGACTGCCGACTTAATGAATGAAATGATTGAGTACGATTGTATTAAATACATTAGATCAAGGATTCGATTCTCGAAGTCACCATAAATACTAAATATTTTTAAACTCCAATATTTACACCTAAATAGTCAAAACGCAAGAAATGTAAATAAGAAATGAATATTTTAACAAAGATGAAGGAGAATATGGAAGTCAACATAGATGTATTTTTGGAACTTTTTATAAGATTAAACAAATATGTGGTTGGTACCTATGACAGGTCATAAATCATGTAAATACCCAGACATTCATATTCTTCTTCATCTATGTTGAAATGTCAAAAAATATAAAATAACAGATGTGCAATACGAGTGCGTTACAAAATAGTTTGAAGGTATTTTTTCTTGATACATATAACCCTTATCCGCACCCAATGGTGCATAGGGCACTGCGTCGAATTGACGCAGTGTTATCTTGATCATTCCTTACACGAAGGCAAGGTGATCACTCTTGCGCTTCAGGATCCAGTCCAGGGTAATATTAAATAAATATTACAGTGTAAAATCACTAATATTTATTTCCACCCCCCCTGGGAAACGAGCCCGGGACCTCCAGCACGGTAGCTAAACACGCTGACCATTACACCACGGAGGCGGACAAAATTTTCTTGATAAGTTGTTAATTATAGCTTCAGTAAAAAGTTCGTATTGTACTATAGCCCGTGACAGGTAGCCGCAAGATTTATGACCTAACACGGATTTCCTATTGAAGTTTTAAATGTAGTTCATTTTCCAACAAAGCTGCCTTGAACTCTGGAAACAGGGGTCAACTAGCAAATGTCGGGTCGTAAGTTACTCCCATGTCTACTTAAAGTTTTTGTTCAACATTCTTTAATATTTTACATACATGTAAATTAAACATAATACAGAGTAAAAAATAAAGTAAATATTAAAAGTAAAATTAAGCTTTCACTTCAAACCCTTATCCGCACCCCAATGATGCATAGGGCACTGCATCATGTAAACGCTGTGTTATCTTGATCGTTAACACATGAAGGAAAGGTGATCAGCCCTCCGCTTCAGGTACCAGTCCAGGGTAATATGGAATAAATATTAGAGGGAAAAAATCACATATTTATTTGCCCCCCCCCCTGGGAATCGAACCCGGGACCTCCAGAACGGTAGCCGAGTGTGCTGACCATTCCACTACGGAGGCGCCAAAAAAAAATAACTAAGCTACATAATTATTTATTAAGCTTATAGTATAATAGATATATTTTGTATCTTAATTATGTTAAATAGGTAGGTTGGTATAGATCTGAAATAGATGGCATCATTCGATCAGACAAGGATTCGGACACATCAAAAACGTTGTAAATCCTTTTTTTTAACTGTACATTTTCCAGGTAGCCCTTCTCCATATCAGCATGGGGTGCGGATCGTCCACGGCTCCCAGCGTGCTGGACGAGAGGAACGGTACGGACAGGGCGCAAGCCGCCAGGCCGCGCCACACGCCGGGCGCGAGCCACGGAGGGGATGATTTGCCTACGGAGGTGCTGCCGGAGTCACAGCCCCCTCCCCCTGTTAAACCGCGTATGTAATTATTATTATTTTTTTAGATGGGAATTGCATTTATTATTTACCTTGCTTATTATGTTCAAGGTTTGAAGATCAATTAATGGATTTTTGTTTCTTCTAGCTAATTAAATATGTTTTTATTTGAATCTGTGTTGGGAACAGGAGGGATAAACTTGTGTGGGCCAAACAAGATTTACCTCTCAGCATTTACTCGTATGGAATTATTTAAAACTACCCTTAAATTGACTGGAATTGTATGGAATTATTAAAAACTACCCTTAAATTGACTGGAATTGTATGGAATTATTAAAATCTACCCTTAAATTTACTGGAATTGTATGGAATTATTTAAAACTACCCTTAAATTGACTGGAATTGTATGGAATTATTTAAAACTACCCTTAAATTGACTGGAATTGTATGGAATTATTTAAAACTACCCTTAAATTGACTTGTAGATAAAAATCCTTTGCAGTGGAAGTCGGAGCATCCCATTTTTTGCGTACTGCTAGGGTTTTCGAAAATACCCAGTGCCTAGAACTCTTCATAACTAAATCCTTGGTGGTCTCGAATTAGACTCGATAGTGGCTCGATGATTTGGGGACCACGTGTGCTTAAGTACTTTCTTATGGTGGAAAAAGTCAAAAATAAGTTTCTTCGGTATCTGTACATGAGAGAGTACTCTACCCGACCGAGTTTTACCAGGGTATGCTTGGCTACAATAGTTCAGAGACTAAAAGGAATGTGTATTTGATTACGCATTTTTATCGATGATGATCGATAATCCTGAAATTATCCGGAGCATTGGTCTGTATGTTCCTGATAGTTACCCAAGACAGCGTCGACATAGATTGTTTCACATTCCTATACACAGGACCAACCTGCCGATGGTTATGCCTGTAGGAAGAGCTACCGCTATGCTGAACAATATCACTGTTCCATGTGTCTGAGGGGGTATTCCGAAGCGGGATTCTTCTACATCTTTAACAAGAATCTTCTTGCTGACTTTTTTATTTATGTTTTAATGTATTTGCTTAAAATGTTAGTTTATAATAAAATACATTTCAATAATTATTGAATAAGTTTATTTGAAATTATAATTGGATTTAAATTTGGCTCGCTTATACGATCACTTTATAAACTTGTGTGATGTTTACCATTCTACTTTTTATTGAATATCTAAATTGCATTAATAATAAATACATCATGTATAAAATCATGTTTTTTAACCCCTGACTTGTTATATAAATAACATTTAATTTTGTCTAGCCACCGGTCTGATGTTGTCAGTAACGATGAAACCCGGTAACTGGTCAAATTAAATAAATGTGGTAAAAACTAAATAGTTATTTTTTAATATTATAATATGCAGTTCCACCAAGAAATATCAGTGCAAAACTTAAATCTAGCAAATTGAGTAATATTTAACTTCACAGCTTTGGCTTTCGAGATTCTTCTCGACAGCGACAAGGAAGACGCAGACGGCGAGGGTGGACTGGTGAAGAAGCATCCCCCCCGCCCTCCCCCGCGCCTCCAGAGGCTGCACCCCGTGGAGAACCCGCCCTCGCTAGAAGAGCTGCAAGAGAAGATGGAATCGGCTGAAAGAAGAAGACAGACGGTATAAAACCACTCTTTTTAGTATTCAATAAACGGTTCTTAAATTTTGATGACTCCTAGATGTATAATTAAAAAAGTATAATTTACTAAATTAAGCTATATTTTATCGTCAAGTAGCTGTACTCTGCAACGCGTTGTTTTTGTTAAATATGGTTTAGTGGAAAAGAAAGAAAATAGGAAGTACGTATTTCTGATGTTTACTTTCACAAAGTTTGTGAAGTTATAAAAAATATCAAAATTATATAGACGCTTCATCTCATATCGCTCACTCCTTTCAAGAACGTCATAAGTCAAAAATCGTCAATTTTCAGTTGTACATGTTTTCGGAATGCCCAAAAATTGTTCTATATCCCAGCAAAAGAGGCATATTTTAAACTTAATTTTTACCCGCTACAGGGCAGAAAGTGTTGTATTTGCATTTTGAAGGAAAGCTATTGTTTAATTATTTTTTTAAATATACTAAATATTTTTCAAATGGAGAAAAAACCTTCAGGTTTTACCTAAAAAGATCTGTTTTACAGTAAAAAGTTCAATAAATGGCTTGATATTTATTTTTAATACATTGTATTATATTTTCAAACATTAAAATCGTTCTCCTGAAAAATCAAGTTTTTTGATTTATGACATTCTTGAAAGGAGTGAGCGATATATATATATATATATATATATATATATATATATATATATATATATATATATATATATATATATATATATATATATATATGTATATATATATATATATATATATATATATATATATATATATATATAAATATATATATATATATATATATATATATATATATATATATATATATACATATATATATATATATATATATATATATATATATATATATATATATATATATTCATTACTTAAGTTAAAATACCCTTCACCCTTCTACGTCCCAAAGATACTGCTCCAAAATTTAGTTTCACATACGGTGCTTGAAAATGATGCGGAATGCATCGAAACACGTGTCATAAAGTGGTATTTACCAAGTTAAACGTAAATAAAAAATGGAAAAGTTAATGTCTGTTAAATAAATAATCAAAACTTGTTTAGAAATTATTTTTATATGAATTTAATATCCCTGAAAATCTTGAATTGAAAGTTTTATAAAAAACGCATTTGGTAAATTTTTGTTTTAATTTATTCTTTAGATTCTTCAAAATAGGATAGCTTCTGCCAACAAAGCCAGCAGACAGGCTTCTAAGATTCTGCTGGACCAACGTGGAGATGAAGACGGAGATCATCAAGGAGAGGAAGAGAAGAAGAGAATGTAAGAATAACTTATTTATTTATGGGCAAAAAAAGAACTGTTCAGAAGAGGAGTCGGATTAGTCGTCGGTCATATATGACGAGATTCTGAAACTGGAATTTCAAAACTATGTTTTTTTTTTCAGGATGAATCGCAGCATATGAAGAATGTAATCGAAAAGAAAAATACAATAAATCTTGAAAATAATAAGGCTATCTGATTCTCTAAATAATAACAAAGTAAGTTTACATATAAAGATGTATATATATATATATATATATATATATATATATATATATATATATATATATATATATATATATATATATATATATATATATATATATATATATATATATATATATATATATATATATATATATATATATATATATATATATATATATATATATATATATATATATATATATATATATATATATATATATATATATATATATATATATATATATATATATATATATATATATATATAATTATATATTTATGTGTACTAACATATATTTCTTCTTTTGATCTAAAGTTCACTCCGAGCACTAAAACGAACTTTGTTTTTTGAGTGTACTCCATAATTCTTGTAAGAAAAATAACCTAAATTGTGTACAATCCATTTTTATTGCATTATCGATATATAATATTGTAAGTCATAGGGTAAGTAAATAGCAGGATTGATATATAATAATGTGATAACAAGGATTGATATAAAATATTGTAAGTAACATAAATTTGTGTGTTTTCAGTTAATAAAAAAAAAGATTTATAACTTACTGTTTTTAGTGAATTTTTTTAACGATAAGTCAATAGAAAAATACAAACATTTCCCTCACCTCTTGTATAATTCCACCCTTTTAATTCAACATATTATTTTAGTTGTTATATGTCCTTCTATGCCTAAAAATCAAAGTCAATCTTTAAAATAGGCAAGTCTTAAAAATTAAGTATGCACAAGTACGATATTATGCATACTAAAACTGGAGAGATTGGCGTATTCCTTGGCATTCCTTGGCATTGGGGTTGAAATAGGGGATGCATTGAAAGAAATAAATTTCAAAAGACACATTTTATAATTTATTATATTATATTATATACAAAACAACATTTTATCATTGGTTTTTATCAACATACTTTACATATTTAGTACATTCGTCGTTATAATATATATTTTCAAAATTCACTACAAATTATAATACTTGTAGAAGTGTAGTTACAGAAGAAAAATACAATTCAGATCACAACGTAAAAAACTAGACAACAGCCCATATACAGGATGGAATCAAAAGTATATTACAAGCAAATTTGCTCCAAAATTGCAATGATTTACAAAAAGTTAAAACAATGCTTCCACAGAGTGGCACAACAAAAACAGTTATTGAAATGAGAAAAAAATGTATTTCTCGAAAACCAAAAACCCCTTAATAAACATAAATTTAACATCACTTTTGTCATTATAGACATAGATTTTTATTCATTAATGTGATTCCGTTTTTGAAAATCTTGTTAAAAATGTTAATGTTAAAATCATTATTTGTGTAATTTGACTATTGGTTATTTATAACTGAGGGGATAATATGGCCGATATTATTTTGATTCGTTATTCTTTTAAATTGGTTTGTTTATATGTATATGTATATGTGTATATATATATATATATATATATATATATATATATATATATATATATATATATATATATATATATATATATATATATATATATACACACATATACATATATATATATATATATATATATATATATATATATATATATATATATATTTATATATATATATATATATATATATATATATACAAATATATATATTTATATATATAAATATATTCACATATAAACATAATATAATAAGAAGTATTTTTTTTAAGTAGATCCGATTTTTCTAAATCTTACAGGAAAAAAACACATATATGTTAAGGGACAATACTCATTTTTTTCAGAGCAAATGAAAACAACAACAAAAAACACGTGTAGGTTTTTAAAAACACAGTCTTGTAAAAAAAATACATATTAATCCTTAAAAACTCAGTGTTCACATTTAAATTAATAATAAACACATATATAGCTACCTATAATGAGTAATACTGGTGTTTGGGATTTATTATTGTTGACATACATATGAATACATTTTATTCTCTATGGTATATATTTTTGGTTAAGGTGCGTAATCTTTCAATCCTACACTAACAAAGTAAGCATACTTAAAAAATATATAAAAAAGCTTTTACAAGGAGAATTCACATTTAAAAAATTATCAGTAGAGTGTTTCGATTTTCATATTTTACCCTAATCCACTCTTATGTGCATAGGGCACTGCATTGTATTGACGCAGTGGATTTTACCAGCCCTGGAAATCGAACTCGGGATGTCCATAATGGTAGTTAAATGTGCTTACCATTTCACTACGGAGGCGGATTTAATTATTATGTCAGGACTTCGATTTCTTATACTAATATATATATATATATATATATATATATATATATATATATATATATATATATATATATATATATATATATATATATATATATATATATATATATATATATATATATTATATATATATATATATATATATATATATATATATATATATATATATATATATATATATATATATATATATATATATATATATATATATATATATATGTGTATATATATATATTTTTTGTCTGACTGCCTAAACTTTAGACTCTTAAGGAGTGAAACATCCGTTTTTTCGCCCCACTGTAGTGGTTAGCACGCGTACTTACAGTACTGGAGAACCTGGGTTCGGTTTTTAGGGGAAGACAAAAGAAATACCTGTGTTACCTGAAGCGTAGAACATATAACGTTGCTTTTATGTAATTAATGGTCAAGATAACACTGCTTCTATGCGATGAGGTACCCACTTAGTGAGGGTAAGAGTTATAAGAAGAAAAAAGGTTCATTTTAAATAATACATTTAAAATAGACGAAAAAAATCAATACTTAAGGGTGTTATAAAGAATTGATTGGTATAAACAACGTCACCAAAAAAAAATAGGGGTCGTATTCACCCATAAATAATTTCAAGTCGTTCAGTTTCTACATACATAACTCCAACTTCTTATTAACAGATAATGTTAAAAAAAAGTTTAAAATTAAACAAAATTTATCTTGTAATACACATTTGAACGTCCAGTTTTTAAGGAAAACAAAAATAATAAAAGATATGGCTTTTAAGAGAATGTGCGTACTTTAATATATTGTAGCTTTAATTTATTTTGTACAATAGTTTATGAATCCATAATGTTCAATTATTTGATAACTTAAACGTATTACAAAAATAAATTAAACAAATTCATATTTTGTGTTATGAATGGTTTCCAGAATCAGCTATTACATATTCCCTTTGATATGGGAAACTTATACAAGACAATAGGTCTTTTCATAAATCGGGAAAACTAAAAAAATTATTTAAAATTAATGGTTGATGTTTTTTTAAATATTTTTTTTGTTATTTGTTTTCTGAAATTATTGTCTTACTCAAATTTTGTCATAAGAAGTTATGAAAATGTGTATAAAATGTATATGAGTACAAGATTGATCTGTGAATTCTACAAAATATATCATGGTTTATTTGATTTTGTTATTTTTATCCTTGTTTACGATACATGTAAATTATACGAGATGACTTTATTTTAATATCTAATAATAACCTTATACAGAAATTATACAAAGATATATATATATATATATATATATATATATATATATATATATATATATATATATATATATATATATATATATATATATATATATATATATATATATATATATATATATATATATTCATAAACCATATATGCATGTATGAATAAATTAAACAGCAGTTCATTAAATATCATATTATCCATGTTTATTTAGACATCTGTTTTTGATTTCTTAAATTATAATAGAAGCTTTATTTTTCGATTAAACTACACGCATTTTGCATTATTCAGATTTAATTTTGAAAATTAAAAATTCACAATATTTGGCATTCATACCTGTAATGAAATTTTGACATCGGTTGATTGACTAAAATGTCTTCAACTGACATGAAAATGAAAATGAACGTGCATTTTTTATGCACTTTTTTTACATATTCGGTTATGTATTAAACTCAAGGTTGAATGGTTGAACATTTGTGGAAAATTGTTTGAAAACGCCGGGTTTTCAATCTTCACCCTTCAAACAAAAAATAAATTGAAAAAAAAACATATGGTGGATAGGTTTCCTTGCATTAAATCAATTCAAGATATCCAAAATTGAAATCCATTTTGCTTTCTGTATCTTATAATTTTATTTAAAAATACTTAAAAAGGTAACAAAAATTTTCACCTAGCATCCTTCGGCATACGCCTCTGCGTATAGTAAGTAGGTACATGCGAGGGAAATAGGAAATTATAAATTACTGTTGTGCATTGTTAAATGTATATTCCATTTTTTTCCTCTATTTGCGTCGTGTTATTTGGATATCGTATTAAAAGGAGCTCGTGTAATTCATTTATGAATTTGGCGTTTAATTTTTAGATCTCCATTTCAATTTTTTGTATAAAATGTTAAAATCCAACACTGATATTTAGAGCCCACCAAGTTGTATTTTACTGTATAAAAAACTATATTATTTATTGATTCGGCATTAACTTTGTGGAATGACATGATTATTTTAATTAAATTAAACACTTGAATAATCCACTGAATTGAGTTTTATTTTTATTTACGACTAGTTTCGAAAACGACAATTGTTTTCATCTTCTGGTACAAATTAAAACAATTAAGTTTTAATTTGTACCAGAAGATGAAAACAATTGTCGTTTTCGAAACTAGTCGTAAATAAAAATAAAACTCAATTCAGTGGATTATTCAAGTGTTTAATTTAATTAAAATAAGTATAAAAAACTTATAAAAATAAATTTTGTGACAACCGTTTCGTCTTGTTATGGCATTTTCAAACGATTGTCGTTTGAAAACAATTGTAACAAATTTTATTTTTATGTGTTTCTTTTAACAATATGTCGGGTTGTGGTCCCGTGGTTAGTGTCGGGTTGTGTCGGGTCGCGCACTCTTAAGTCAGAGTTTCTCGGTTCGAACCCACTCTACCACAATTTGAAACCTTTTTCTAATAATGAGCCACTTAGGCTCACAGAAAAAGTATGAAAATAAAATATTTGTGTATATAATAAAAACACAAATGTTTATCTAAAAAAAAAATAATACAATTTAGTAGACTCAACGAATCAGTGTTTGATTTTAACATATCTCAGAGTAAAGGAGTAACTCACTGAAATTTCAGTCACTGCGTCTAAATCATGGTTTATATCACCAGTATCATAATGTAATTTTCCATTAAAAATACAAAATAAACTAATAAACAGCTGATTATTTAAATCATTGCGTTTTTCATGAATTTCCTATGATTGTCATCTTAATAATAAAATTTTCACGATTAAAGAAATACACAAAAAAATCCTTGCATTTTTTACAACAATGATCACTATAAATGTCTAGTATAAAATGTCGTTGCTATTTATTGGCACATCGATTATATGTTTTATGTTATATTACAAGATTTTTTCTATTACAAATCACTAAATTGGTTCATAGAGCTGGCGAGTCATGCATACAATACGTTTTCATTGTAATTGGACTTAATACAATACTTTATGAAATAAAACAACTTTGTTTTAACCACCTTTTATTGGTACACTTTATCCAACCGGTTTCGACAAGAACCTTGTCATCATCAAGGTTTATGTACTAAATTTTAAAATATTGAAATGTTCATAGTTAGGTTAAAAAACATTTTAAAAAAAATACAATACTATTTATTAGATACTTTGAAGGAAAAAATAGTTTTTTAATACTTTTTACAGAAAAAAAATGTGTGACAATTCAATGTCGTAACTTCGGTTCTTTATTTATTTTAATTTAAAAATGTAAATTTTCGTTTGTTCGAAATCTTAAATCTCTCAGAGTTGTTTACCGATTGATGTGAAATTTTGACACAACGTTGCAGTCGACAGTGTACGTGTTTGTTTGACAGGTATCAACATTGTTTCAATATAACACCTTTGCAAAATCAACTTTATGGAGTAAACCGTTTTAAAGTTTAGTAATATTATTGACAGTGAAAAATACAGATATTATTTTTTTTTTAATTTATTTAAAAAACATAAAATGATTATGTTTTTCAAGTTTTTATACCAAGTCCAAAAACATGTTTTTCTTTCTAAATACGAAAAATCTATACAAAACGGTAGAAATCTGAGCGGGGGGTGATTTTTGATCGTATTTAGCGATGAATAAAATACTTTTTGTCGACAGTTGAGGGGGTGCCGATTCTTGAGTTCTGTCGAAACAGTGCGGGATAGTACAGGATACATATTAAAATGTCGTTAGTATGAATATATAATATATCTACGATTACATCAATTCCACATGAATACTTGATAGTCTATGTCTATGAGATTACACTTCAGTTCACTAACCTAAGAAATCAGACAGTTAGGAGACGGTAAAAAATATTTAAGAATTTTACGTTACATTAGAAAAATACTTTTTTCAGGATGATCTGTTTTGGATGATGTTTAAGCTTTTATATGAGGGTACTAGATGCAAACTTACAATCATTTATTGAACGGTTGCTGAAAAATTTGCTAATGAAAGTGATTTGTAGAAACAAAAACCATATTTAATTTTTTTTTAATTTTGACAGATATCGTGGCGGTTCTGAACCGCAATAATTATTTTAACCTTTAGAGTGCTGAGAATCGATATGGCCAAACGATAGTACCCTCGTATTATCTGAGATAACTAGTAAAATCTATTTTACCAAATTTTGCAAGGACACCTTCATAAATTAATACTCTCCTTATCATTCAATGGTATTACACAATGTGAACAATGAATGATAAAGAGAGTGTTTCATTACCACACCAAGTAAACAATGCTTTTAATTTACAAAGTTTTCTCAACGTATGTGTGGTTTATTTATTTATTTTATTATTATTTTAGGTAGATGTGTACAATGTACAATGTACATCGGTGTTTTTCAAACCCTCATCTTCATCTAAAAGTGCATGGGATCGATGCAGTTTTATCTTGAACGTTAATTAAAGTAGGTAAAAGATAGGGGTTGGGGACCTTGCACTTTAGGTACCAGTCCAGAATGATATGAAACAAATATTGCAGGAAAAAAACATCAGTAATATGTATATCATTCGATTCTTCTGGAAATCGGATCTTGGACCTCCAGAATATGTAGAGGCGTATAGGATATTTTCCATATGCAAAAGTCACCGATTAATAAATACCGTAGTGAAATTTTTTAATCTTTCAAAAAAATACCACATAAATTTATATCGCGATTATTCAATTTTTTATTTTTACTAGAACATAGTATTTATGAGTTTTAAAATCAGTTATATTTGATATTGTGTAATCAGATGAATTTTTTAATGACAATTTGTTTTTACTGATATTCAACATACATATGAATAATTCAAACTGATCTTTTTTAAATAAGGTTTATATTTAGGTGAAAATGTCGAATTTTTCTGCAAAATTTGGAAAAATATATTCAACCTAATTATTTTTCTAAATGTCCGCAATTTTTTTTAAATTTGTGTTTACATTTTTTCGGAAAAAATATATAAAATGTGCGTTTGGAAATATTATGTACTAAAACTTTTCCATAGAGGTCCAAGTTTTAGAAAAAAGTTACGCGGTTTGTGAAAAACGAATTAATGCAATTTATTACACATTTTCGTACAAGAATATATTTTTTCAGTTAATGGCACATTAAATTCATAAACTTGATGGAAAATTGTTGTTATTGGGCATTGTTTTTTCTTTAGAATTTTTATTTATCCGTACATGTAAAACCTTTTAGTGAAATATATGAAAAGTCTTTGATAAGGTCAAAAACAAAAGTGTTATTTCCAATTAGTTTATATATAAATATTACATTTTAATCGAATATATTCAGAACGCAGGAAATGTGGTAAAATTAAATAAATTACTGAAAAGGTCAAAATTTACGATAGAATTCAAGAAAATATAATGTTTAAGAGTCAATAAAACAGTTTTTTTACAATGAAAAAAAAATGGATATTTGCTTTATGGTGTACAAATAAGATCGAAAAACTTTCAAAATAAACTTTTATTAGATATTCTAAAATAAACACCAATTTCACAATAAATTTAATTATTTTAAAAATTGAAAATGAATAAAAAATAGTACTTTCTTAAGCAACATCCGTGGTATATGTTATATACTGAATTATAGAATTTACTTAAAAAAATTCATTACTGATTTTCTTTGATACAACTTACGAACATAGCTACAAAACATTATTTAATGATTCTGCTCACTTTATTAATGTTTAGGACAGCTGTTTCGCTCTTTTTAAAATAAATTTAATAGAATTATAATTTCTGTTTATTATGTTTATCTGTTTTATTATGTAAATGATGTCATATTTAAAAACTGATTGCAACAAAATTAAATACTACGAAACGTTTAGAAACTCTGATTTAACATAAAAAATGCAGATATTTGAAAAATTATATTGCGAGATAATCAAGAATAGACACACACATTTATTTATTTAATAAATATATTACAATTATTTTCAATTCTAATCATATCTAGGGTATAATTATATAGGTACAACACATATTATATCTAGTAGGTTACATCATATTTTTCTTATGGTAATACCCGTAATACATATTTAGCTTAGGTTTTAAATTAAAGAAAACTTAATATTTAAATTACTTGTGAATACTTTATATGAATACAATCAAAATTTCATGGTTAAGCTCCATTTTTTTAAAATTTTTGCATTGGGAAATATGAAAGAAATATTTAAAATTTATACTTATCCCTCGGGATTACACTAAGCGTGGTTTTCATATAAATGAAAGTACAGTTTTCAACGAATTTTCTTAATGAAACATTCTTGAAGCCAAAATAGTTTAAAAATTGTTATTTGGAGTCATACGTAAAACATTTATGTATTTGCTTTTCTCGTTCGAGATATTCCAATTCAACAAATTTGGATTTTAAGTGATTTTAGAATCAGCCCCAGAAAAAAATTGAATTTTAAAAAGGATGATTTAGTAAGAAATCAGTCATTTTTTAGTGGAATAAAAAAAATACAGAATTTTTTTTTTTTTTTTTAAAATTATGAGACGAATATAGTTGGAAAGAGAAGCAGAGGAAGACCGAGGAAAACCTGGCACAATCAGGTATGTCAAATACTTGAAAGCGGCCGGGTCAGGAGTAGCAATAATCGTCGGGTATGTATGAGGAGATGCATGAATATAGAAGAGGCGAAGAAAGTTTGCAAAGACAGAGTGGTGTGGCGTTCGATTCTCTCTGCCTACCCCTGTGGGGAAACGGCGTGTTGGTTAGTTAGTTAGTTAGTTTGTATAAATTTTAACAAATGCTTCGAGATCTACGATAAAATGTCATAACACGACAGGCGCCGTGGCGTAGTTGGCTCTGCTGCGAAACTGATGTCGCGGTTCGATTCCTGTCAATTGTGAAATTACAAACAGTCCTGGAACGCTTCTTTTGTGATTCCCTTCAGCTTTTTGTCACCTCTGCCTTAATCTTGGGAATCGTCTTAAACCTCATTTCTTTCAAATGTCTTTTGAGTTAAGGGAACGGGAAGAAGTCAGAAGGAGCAAGATTAGGTTAGTAGGATGGGTGGGTAAGAACAGTGATCGAGTGTTTGGCCAAAAGCTCAGCAGTTGTGAAAGCTGGATGGGATGTAGCGTTGTCGTGAACGTTGTTTTTCATCATTTCCATATATATATATATATATATATATATATATATATATATATATATATATATATATATATATATATATATATATATATATATATATATATATATATATATATATATATATATATATATATATATATATATATATATATATATATATATATATATATATATATATATATATATATATATATATATATATATATATATATATATATATATATATATATATATATATATATATATATATATATATATATATATATATATATATATATATTTGCAGAACTCTTTCAAAAGTTATTGGCCAAACACCCGATCACTGTTCTTTCTTACCCAGTGCAGTTGGTGAATTAGTAGGGTGATGTGACTAAATTTAGCAGTTATTGTAGCCGATCGAAGCTTGAGACGTCTTTCAACCAATTCGTCTGGAATACACAACTCTTTTAGATACTCTGGATATATGGAATTTTCCAATTCATTTCTTAACATATTTCCCATTGCAAAAATAATATCCGTACATCAAAAATAAATAATTTTACATGGAATTTAGTATGGAAGAACACACAAAAATAAACATTAAAATGTACATAAATTCGTGATATTATCCTTAAAAGCACATATTTGACACATGTTGGATTCCTAAACAACTCAAATCGCTAATCAATGTTCGTAATACGCTTTCTTGTCGTGAAAGCTGCAAATGTGGATGAGGAGATCGACCAGCTACGCTACGTATTGTATATTTACTCGATACAATGATTTATCGTAATGTTCAAATGGACAAATGGATAAAAAATACTCAACAAATCAAAAATTAGTTTATCATTATTTTTTAAATACAAAAAATCTTACACAATCAGTCATAATATTACAAGTATTTACATTACAAATAAGTTTAAAACGTGTTTTTTTTTTGGTTCAGGGTTAATTTTTTAATACGCTTATAAATTACGGGACTCGTTGGCAAAGGGATCTAAGTCATATTTTGGCTTTTTCGTGATTTAAAAAAAGTTTTTTTTTCTGCGTCGCATACGTGTTACCGGGATTCTATAAAGTTCAGTTAACACGTAACACGGGGCAGGTGAAGGTTTACAACATTTATAGAGCACGTAAAGCCCAGGGGTCGCTAAGTACATTTATAAAAAAATCTAAGTTACACACCGATATCGAAAATACATAAGAGTTTTGTGTAAATATTAATTATGTAAAAACACACATATTTGAAATTTATCCTACGAGTTCGTAAATGAGTACATTAGTTTCAGTGGGAAACCTTTTTTTTTAAATATTTTGTTCAGATATATTTCAGTTTCGGAAACGCTTGAGCGAAGTTAGTCTACGTTTAATACAGAGACGTCCAATGTTAATGGGTATCAATTTTATTCAAAAATATAATCCAAAAGATTTATTTAATTCTATGTGCATCGAAGATATTTTAGTCTGATTTTTTAAATCTACCTATGTACGAATTACATCTCAAATCGATCGCCAGTCGCGCATACATTTCGGTTTTCAAATGAATAAAGAACTTTATCAAATGGTTGTCGATGGGTATAAAATGGTGGATGATAAATGAAAGCACCTTAAGTTCTTTAAACGAAATGAATACGTTACCTCGAGTGATTTACCTCTCAAAATGCATTTTCAAAAAACCCAGTTCGCCACGAGGGAGTGATAAATCGGCATCCTCGAGTCCCACAGTTTGAGATTCCGTTTTGTAAAACTTTTTCAAACGGGCACCTTTGCTTGTCTCGAGACTCTGAGGCCCTCGTTCAGAAAGCACCATAATGCATGAACTTCCCAGAAGGGTTTGAACGGTACTCCAAAGTGTGCCATTCTGGTTCAATTGTACACCCCCCTCGTCATGGCTTCTCTGTTCCTGTTGTGCCATTTGCAGGTTAGGATGCGAACGTAGGTCCTCCTGAAGGAAGCGTTGCAGAGCGCGTAGCACATAGGGTTGATGGTCGAATTGATGTAGCACAAGGCGTAGAAGAAGTCCCACAGCTCTTCGGGAATGCAGCCCGTGCAAGCCGTCAGAGGCTTGAGCAAGACTAGGATGTTGTAAGGCGTCCACGTGATGATGAAGGATAGCAAGATGGCCGAGAGGGTTTTTGCCGCTTTAGTTTCTTGTTTTTTCTCTTGGGTCTTCTTTTTTTTCTTGACTTGTTGTTTGGTATGGGTGGTGAGGAGTGTAGTTTTGTTGGCGAAGTTCTTAGGGATTATCTTGGCGTTTAGAGGTATTCGCACGTCTGGGATGTGCGAAGCTCTCCTGTTGAGGTTGTTGTGGTTGAGTCCCGAAGGGTTCAGGGAGATGTTGAACTCGCTGTCGCCTCTGTGGGGCGGCTGGGGGGTCCGCACCCTGTTAGGGCTCGGGCCCGGCACGTCCTCGGGGATCATCTTGATGCTGGGCGCGCGCTCGGGGCCCGCGCTGGCCGAGCCGTCCGGCGGCAGGCGGATGAGGATGGTGTAGATGGAGTCCGTGGAGAGCGACCTGGCCGCGGGCAGGCTGCGGCAGTCGCGGGGCGCCGAGGCGGGGGCCGTGGCGGGCGCGGGGCGCAGCGGCGAGGCGCCCCCCTCGCCCAGCCCCCCGCCGCCCCCCTGGCCCACTCGCAGCGCGTAGGGGTCGCGAATCACGTTCAGCGACGTACACCTGGAATAATTTAATTATCCTTTTACGAAAGATTCGCAGGGATACTTAATTACATTCAAAGTACTAAATTGATATTTTATTCATTTTACGTTCACGGCCAAAGTGAGAAAAGTGTTGCTGAATTATTAAAAAAATGAAATCCAAGCTCTGACAAACTGCCCGTGAAGTATCTAAAAGTGTCACTATTAGGAATTCTCGGAATACACTTCATTTGTACCCTTTGAATTTTTCTCTACATAATTTGTGTATTATTCAAAAAAGAGAATTGTAAATGAGCTACTTTCACATTTTACTAATATATCTTTTTAAAGATATTTATATTAACATTTTAGCTACAAGGAACTGCCTAAATAAAAATATGAAACAGCTCCTACCCCCTCTTCTTCATTCAACGTCCCAAGGATACAACTCTAAAATTTAGAATTTTAGCAACTCTGAAGTTTGAAAATGATGCGGAATGCATCGGAATACGTGTCACATAATTAGATTTTAAGAAAAATTATATTTACCAAGTAAAATTCAAATTAAATAATGAATAATAAATGCAATTCCCATCTTTAAAAAAAAGTCTAGGGATGTTTAGGTATTTTCATTGCATAAGTAGGTATTTACAGGGCTTAAGCTCTGTAAATACTTAGACTTTCATAGTCTTCTTCGTCTGTTTTCTGACTTCTAAGTATATATCTAGAATTTTACTTAGAAGTTAAAAATTCGATAAATTAAAAAAAAGTGTTATATGATAAGGTTTTTTTGGAAACTCTTCAAGGTGTTTTTATAAATGCGGAATTTTATAACTGGAACGGTACAAGTTATTGTTATTTAATATGTGCATAACTTCATGGAACTGTTTTGTTTAGTTCTCCATGAATAAAAATATGTGTAATAAAAAAAAATAGGAAGGATCAATATAACTTTTTCGATTATGAGAGTTTACCCCTTAAGAGAAGTGTGTATGAGGAGTATTTATCTTCAATGTTGATTCCCGGCGTCGCACAGTGTGTAATATGAACGATCTGGTTTTACTTTAATACCATTAAGATTATTATCGGCTTAATTTTTATTAATTTAATGGACAATTGAAAATATATTTAGATTGAAGTTTTGTACTGATATTTCTTAGTGGAACTGCATTTTATATAATAAAATATCACCTATGTATTTTTTTCCAGGTGAATTTCATTTTTCCAGCAACCGGGTTTCGTCGTAACCGATATCATCAGACCGGTGATCTCGGTTACGACGAAACCCGGTTGCTGGTCAAATAATTTTTTTCTGGAAAAAATTACACACTTATTATTTTATTCTAGAAAATATATTTGGTAGTAAATAAGTCCATATAGTAGGATTGAGTTTCGTATAGTCTGTCTTCTTCATGAGCCCTCTGTCTTTTACTGCTGGATATAGGCCTCTGCCCCTTCTGTCCATTTCCTCCGGTCGGTTGCTCGTGTGTAGTCTGTAGGTCTGTTCAAATAATAGAGCGGGGGTGCTGAATACCTCGAAACGGAGCTCTGGAGGGGCGTCTCTATAGACACGGGGGTGGCGTAGCCCATGTCCGAGGGGTCCTCCAAGTCCTCGTCGTAATCGTCTCTGCCCGAGTGCCACCACGCCACGCACCACGCGCGGATGCCTGCCCAGCCTTTCAGCTTCTGAAAACGATGAAAAACTATGCTCATAAATACTGAAACAATATCCCCAATACGCTCCTAAAAATAGCATTAGCAAATTCAGGGCAAAACTAACCTATATTTTATATAAACTTTGTGAAAATCCATAAATTGTATATAAAAGATTATTATAAATACTGAATTATTATCCAGTACACTACTGTCAAATACATTTTTGAAATTCTGGGCAAAACTAACCTTTATTTCATATTAACTTTGTGAAAAACTATAAATTGTATATAAAAGATAATTATACGAGTAAATACTGAATTATTACCCATACACTACTGTAAAATACATTTTTAAAATTCAGGGCAAAACAAGGCAAAACTAACCTATATTTTATTTTAACTTTGTGAAAAGCTGCAAATATAAAATATGGTCTTAAATATGGAATCAATATCCAATACACTCCTTAAAACACATTTATCAAATTCAGGGAGAAACTAACCAAAAACAACTAATATTTTTTTGTTTACATTGTGAAAAACTATACATACATATACGAAAGATGGTGATAAATTCTTAATTATTATCCAATACACTCCTGAAAAATACCACTATTGGATTTAGGGAAAAATCAAATTATTTTTAATTAAAGTTTTACTTGAAAATGTATCGGAAGTTAGGTAATACTTAAATTAAAAACAAATATATAGTGACAGCCAAAACAATGAATTAAAATATTAAAACCAGTACTGTTAAAGAAGGTAAATTTTAATGTTAAAAAAACTTATAATTTGCAGCAATGAGAACTTACTTGCAATTTAAGCAACACATAAAATAACAAATTTGTGATGAAGGATTTTGACACACGTTAAAAATAATTCAAATTTACTTATGAGTTATTTTAAATATTTTGTGTCCATAAAAAAGTTGTTGTTTCTTACGACGATCCTTACAGTAAAAAAATGTTTTTAATATATATTTTTTTAACATTTAACGTTATTGAATTTGTTGCATAAACCCCCTTTTTGTATTGTAAAAACTTTAAAAAAAAGAGAAATATATGGTTTTGAAAAGAAAAGCGTAATTGGAAGGTAAGGAGTAATGAAAATATGTTTTCAATATATGTATAATCAAATATATACATTCTAAAAAAATGTCCATGGAGACACATCTGTCTCCTTGCGCAACCGGTAACTTACTAAATTGTATATGTACGAGTATAACTTTAATGAAATTAATTAATGATATTCTATTTTTTGCTTAATTTTTTCATGTATCATCTATATATCGTAGTCATACAGGAGAAAGTGACCAATTGCATTTTCATATTATTTTTTGAAATCTCATCAAAGATGAAGAAGAATACGGAAGTCTGGGCATTTACGGGGCTGACGACCGTCATAGGATCACTTTAAGTGATCACTTTACACACGTGTACTTTTACAGCCTATGACGGTCGTCAGCCCCGTAAATGCCCAGACTTCCATATTCTTCTTCATCTTTGATGAGATGTCAAAAAATAATATGAAAATAACTCCTGTAATTGGAGATAATCCAGATTTTGTGAACAAGTATTTGGACACACTCAAAATGTTGTAATTGCATTTTTTATGAAAACGTGATCATTGACTATTTGATATCTTTCTGGCTTGAAATTGGCCTGAAAAAAATCCCAAAGGATTTAAAACTTGGAAGTATAGTACCTATATTGACTTGTTGAAAATGACTAAATGCATTGATGTTTATTTTCTTACCAAGCAAAAGTGACTTAAATGGCCCTCCTGAACATTTTACGTTTTGTTAGTTGGTCACTTTCTCCTGTACGACTACGATATGTATAATAAACATACAGATATGTATATTCATACATCATCTGTTAGTAAAGGAGTTCATGGAAAAAAAACACAAATGAAAACACCACTATACGATGCCCCCAAGTAAACGGAAGCCTCTGTTGAATTATTTATTTATTATTATTCGGTTATAATTCATTAATTCAGGCATCGCTTTAATTTGAAATAGAACCTCTAGCGCCGCCCAGCGGGAGGAAAATAAATTAGACTTGTAGTTGAAAAAGCTCCCAACAGATGGTGCTATATTTAAAACTTTGCCCAACTTTTAAGCGGGTCTGCGTTCAGAAAGTAAATTTAATAGATTTACGAAATTAAAGTAAATGAGGGACAAGTAAAACAGTATTTATTTAAGTACATCCCTAATTTGAATGTTTAGGGGAATAATCTTGAGATATTCGTAAAGTTGTGTATAGAAGTAAAAGAAAATATAAGCAAAAGAAAAATAGGAGATCGTTTTATTTACTTCTTTTCTTACCCTTATCTACACCCAATGGTGCATAGGTCACTGTATCGTATGGAAGTAATTGTAAAATATACGAAGGATAGGTGGTCAGCTAGGATAATATTAAATATTATACATACTATTTTAACACTCTCCTTATTCATCGTTTACTTTTTGTAATACCACTTAAAAACAATAATTCATGGCTACCAGTTTCTGAATAACCGTTCCATCACCAGGAATTATTATTATTATTCTTTGAAAGAGAGACGAAGAAGATAAAGGAATCGAAATGGTAATATTTTTAAAAGCGGACTGAAGTTAAATTTCATTGTTTTTATTTTTATTAAAAGTAGATTTTATTAATTGTGAATGATGAGGAGAGTGTCATATAACCATACCACAATGTTAACAATGCTTTTAATATACAAAAGAAATATATACTTACATTACTTTTCGTATATTTTTTATTTATTTATTTAATTTTTTTATTAACATACATTGTTTACATTTATTTAAAGAACAATTTTAAACATATTTAAAATATTTTTTGTAGAGACCCGCCAAGCCACCTTGTGTGTCTTGTTGTTGGAGTTCTTTTTATATACATTTTTAATTATTTTTATCTATCCATTTTAACCTAATATACACACAAAATATGGAAAAAAAGACTTAAAGCACATATGTTTGTATTATCTCCCACCAATCTTAACAGTTAACAACTAAACTATCTAACTAACCATGACGCCGCTTCCCCGCAGGGGTAGGCAGAGAGAATCGAATGCCACACCACTCTATCTTTGCAAACATTCTTCGCCTCTTCTTTCATGCATCTTCTCACACATACCCGACGATTATTACGACTCCTGACCCGGCTGCTGTCAAGTATTTGACTTACTTGATTGTGCCAAGTTTTCCTAGCTCTTCCTCTGCTTCCTTTTCCAACTACATTCGCCTCATAAATTTGTTTAACCGTTCTTTCTTGACTCATATGTTCCACATGTCCAAACCATCTCGACACACCTTTCTTAATTTTATCGATAATGCTAGTCTCAGCCTTGCAGTATTTCCTTATTTCATCATTCGAACATCTATCAAACATCGTTTTTGCCACACGTTCGTCTAAGGGATCTCATTTCGACTGCATTCGGTCTGCTTTCATCCTTCTTTTGCCAACTCCATGCTCCGCTTCCATACATAACTGCCAACAGTTAACAATGTTCTCCAATAAGCGTCGCATACATACTGTGCGAAGCCACCGATCTTGGATTTGTCATGATTGGTGATGATCATAGTTCTGTAAAGTTTTCAATTAATAAAATTCTGAGCAACTCTGGGCTTTTATATTGTCTCTAATTTTGTGCCTCAAAGAGTCAAGATGTTTTCAATGAAGGAAAAAAAGCATTTAAAGGAAAAGTATCTCTCCGAACTCTTATTTTAATTCGCATCAAAACACGAGTTTCTAAAAAAAGATTTCATCTCTTGGGAAGAAAGTGAAATGGCGTCATTAGAGAGCGAGATGGAGCGAAGCGAGAAAAGGCAAGAAAGTTAACAGAAGCGCCTCTCAGGTGCCATCTCCCGGCGGAGAACAAAGGTAAAAGCTCATAAATTGCATTGTTCTCTGGGTGTGGGGGCGAAGTTCGCACCGGGCGATTCAACCGCCCGGTGAAACTTCGGAAAGTTGAAACTTCATTTTATTGCATACGAATGAGCTTCACATATTGGAATACATATATTTGCATTATTTTAAATAGGTTCACAACCAATGAAAGCATGTTTCTAAATTTAGAAACAACTATATTAAAGGAAATATTAGTTTTCTTCCACCATTATACTTATTTAATATCACCCATGTCTGGTATTTAAGGGACTGTACTCTTCATCTCACAAAATTGAACAATTATTATATAATATGAAAGTCAACAAAAACATACTTTTTTAAAAACATTTTAAGTGTGTCCAAATACTTGTTCACAAAATCTGGATTATCTCCAATTACAGGAGTTATTTTCATATTATTTTTTGACATCTCATCAAAGATGAAGAAGAATATGGAAGTCTGGGCATTTGCGGGGCTGACGACCGTATTCTTCTTCATCTTTGATGAGATGTCAAAAAATAATATTAAAACATACTTTTTTTATTGCTTTGAAACGAATCCAAACACCGACAAATATTGATTCATAATGATGAATATACTGCCTTCTGATATCCTTGGTGTCAGCAGCTAGCCCATATATGTGTATATATATAACGTGGTAATATTTTTCTTTGTAAATTGGGTGTAAATAATCAGTAAAGTGGGTGTATAATAATAAAATAAACAATGTGTTGCTTTGTAATTAAAGTTTATTCTTAATTTGTCTTTACAATATTTTTATATCTATCTATCTGATTCTGACAGTTCAGAATATTCTATTTTTTTCTATCTGATGTCTTTTGTTTTATTCAGTGCGACGCATGCGACATCTGGTGGTAGATCTGCTTTATGTAGGTACTATATGTAAGTACTTAATAAAATGTATTGGTAGGTACCTAGGTATTTTATTTCATATATATATATATATATATATATATATATATATATATATATATATATATATATATATATATATATATATATATATATATATATATATATATATATATATATATATATATATATATATATATATATATATATATATATATATATATATATATATATATATATATATATATATATATATATATATATATATATATATATATATATATATATATATATATATATATATATATATATATTTATATATATATATATATATATACATAAATATATATATATATATATATATATATATATATATATATATATATATATATATATATATATATATATATATATATATATATATATATATATATATATATATATATATCGTTAATTCAAAACTAGGAGTGATATCTAATTTTTTTAAATATTATAATACAGTTCCATATTGGTAACATAAAAAAATCCGTTAGAACTCGTCGCACGTTCCCCGAGGCTACGACCACCCCTGTCTCCAAACTAACCCCGTCACCGCCACGTCGTCACACCTGCAGCAGCTAAATGCACAACAATGGGCCACTACAGCTACTACAATGGAAGGCAAACACTCCAACAAGGGATGAAAAATACGCTCTCAACAATGCAGTGGGAAATTTTAGTGAAAATCCAACAATTCTCGGCGAATGAGCAACGAAAGTGGACGGCTTTTCATTTACGCTATAACATCTGAATATAGATGAAGAAGAATATAATCAAAACATTCTCAATACTATTAATATTTAAAGCGTTTACTTATTAACATAAAAAAAATAGGTTAAAACATTCTTAATTTATTGACATTGCAGACAGTTGGTAGAATTCTATATTGAATTGTTGGGTAATATATCCAAAATAAAACAAGGTTTTTATTGGATTGAATTCTACATTTATTTGTGTATATCTTAATACGTGACGCGTTTCGTCTTCTTAGGACATTATCAAACACTTACTTAAAATATTTACAAAATGTCCTTATATTGTTACTATATAAAGACATTTTTTAAATATTTTTAGTCAGTGTTTGATAATGTCCTAAGAAGACGAAACGCGACACGTATTAAGATAAACATAAATAAATGTAGAATTCAATCCAACAAAAACCTTGTTTTATTATGGGTATATTACCTAACAAAAACATTCTCCTTATCATCTTTTGATTACTTTGTGTAATACCACTTTTATAAACACTTATTCGTGACTACCGATATCGGAAAATCCTTCCATCGTCAGGTCATAAAAATCACATTATTACGATTGGACATTTGTTTAAAAATTAAATTTTAAAAGAGAGAAAGAAGACAAATAAAACACAGTAGGAATATTTTCAAAAGTGGACTCGAAGTTAAATTTAGTTGGTTATTTATAATGGGTAAGTCTTTATTGATTGTTTTACTTAAAAACAAAAAAAATGTTTTACAAAAAGCCTTCTTAGGACATCCGAAATGAAGACTCTACGACCTATTGCAGGCCTAACACTTCGCGACAGAGTAAGAAACTCAGATATAAGAAAAATCTGCGATGTTGAAGATGTTGTGCGATGGGGAAGAGAAAGAAGACGTTTCTGGAGAGATCATGTGAGAAGAGCGAGTTCGGATCGAGTGGTGAGGGTGGCAGCGGACAGCAGCATAGGCGGGATCAGACCCCCAGGAAGACCACCTAAACGATGAAAAGGATAGCTGGTCTTCCACCTCCCAGGAGCGACCCGAGAATGACAGGACCTATTCCTAAAAGAAGGAGAAGAAAAAGAAGATTGTTTTTCTTATTTATCTAAACAAAAACCAGTTTTACTTAAATGAGAAATTTCTATACTATAATATATAAATTATAAAATCAGCTCATATTACATTTAATAAGCAATATCTTTTTTCCTTTAGTAAAATATAATAATTTTAATTAATTTTTTACCGTTTATAAAATTATATAAATTAAACAAACTTTTAAAATAACTTGCCAGGTTAGCGTCATAAATTTTTTTTTTCAGGGTGAAGAGTTATTTTAAAATCATTGACCGGGCATTCATATTTTTTTCCACCTAGGCAAGCCAGTATTGGTAATATTTTGAACTGTGATCAACAGAATAATTATTCAGTATTATGAAACAAAAATTTTAATCCTAAATTATGAAAAATTAAAAAGTGGCACTCAAAAAACAGATATAAGGCGTAGATGTTCGGGAAATTCATAAAAGTGGAAATATCTGGAAAACTAAGGCACTTTTACTGAGGTCATATTTTCATTTTTTGGTGAGTCATAAGCTGGCCTAACACCCCTTAAAAGAAATACGTAGGACACCCTGCATATATATATAAATATATATATATATATATATATATATATATATATATATATATATATATATATATATATATATATATATATATATATATATATATATATATATATATATATATATATATATATATATATATACATATATATATGTGTGTGTTTGTTTACGTATAAATGTTACATTGTATTATAAAGAAATTGCTTCAGTGTACAATCCACCACTTGTATTTTTTTTTACCACGATTGGTATTATTCCGATATCCAATCAAATACGATTGGAGAGCATCTCGAAGCTTGGCCCTAATGCGAAGATGAAATCATTATTATTCCTTTCAACCAAAACGTAATTATTTTGGGAATTAATCAGAATCCTGCGAAAATGGAGATCTTATCTTATCTGGAGGATTTCCCAACAATGCGATCGAGACGAAAGGCTCTCAACGTCGGCCAGCCAATTAGATCTAATTATGTCATATAAAATACAACAATTTTCATTCTGGATTTTCACTAAACCGTTACGTGCGTCTGATTCCTGTACTCCTGGTAGGGTAAATATTTTATGACAACCCAGTTTATTTATTGATCTGGCGTTTAATTTGTAGAACTCCATTTTAATTTATGTATTAATTTTAAATCAAACAGATTTATTGAGTCAACTAAGTTGTATTTTACTAACAAAACACATAAAAAATTATATAGTGACAATTGTTTCGCCTTGTTAGGGCATTATCAAACGAATGTGAAGATCAAATGGACTACGGTCCGTATGTAGCTATACAATTTTAAGTGACAATTTTAACACGTGCAGCAATAATTTGTCACAATATAATTTTTTATGTGTTTTTGTTAATAAAATACAACTTAGTAGACTCAAAAAATCTGTGTTTGATTTAAAATTAATACATAAAACAACCCAGTTTATTCATAAATGATCATAAACCTTCGATATCTTAACATAGAGGAAGAAGAACATGTATGTCGGGGCATATAAAGGGCTAACGACCTATCGTAGGCTGGTTTAAGTTTCATCGTTTTATACACATGTAACACTTAATATTTTACCCATGTTTGATAACCACACTACTCAATTTTTTTTTAACTTCTAGATTTATTATTAATCTCATGATACAGTTAGCCTTTGATATCTCAACATAGATGAAGAAAAACTTGTAATTCTAAGTATTTACATGGCTTATAACCTGCCATAGGCTGGTTAAGTGATCACTTAACACACGTGCCACATTCACCATTTTACTCATGATTAACAAACCACACTACTATAATTTTTGGAACTCCCACATATATCATTAATCTCATGACACTGTACATTCAGAGTTCACAAAAGTCATCTTTGATGGATTGGGAAAGCTTTTATTTAGCACAGACCTTTTTTATGTATGCAAGATCTGATCCACGGATTATTTTTACATACTGAAATACCCCTGAAAACATGATCTTAAAATTTTATGTATCTTATAATTTGACCAGTTATTATTATTTTTAATATGTAAAAATAACTCCTTAGCCAAGACGCGTCCGAAGTGTAATGGTCGGCGAGCTAAGCTACCGTACAGGAGGTCGCGGGTTCGATTCCCAGGGGGGGGGTCAAATAAATATAGGCTATTTTTCAATCTTATATTTATTCAATGTTACCCTGGACTGGTACCTGAAGCGGGGGGCTGATTACCTTTCTTCATGTGTTAACGATCAAGATAACACTGGGTTTATATGATGCAGTGCCCTATATACCATCGGGTGCGGATAAGGGTTACATGTATGTATATATGAATGTTACACGTATATAAAATGATCTCATAAATCAGCCTATCGTAAGACAGTAATCCCTGTAAATACTCAGACTTCTAACACTACGGTTTTATGATGTAGTGCCCTATGCACCATCGGGTGTGGATAAGGGTTTAATAATAATAAGCGAAGACACCCAGATTTATGAAAAAGGATTTGGATACTCAAAATGTTGTTATTTTTTTTTGTTACGATCGGTTTTCACCAGATGAGCGAGCATTCCAATTGATCGGAATTTATTACAAGGATTAAAATCCCTGGAATGGAAACACGATATAATATTATGACAATATGTCGCGTAGGCGCTTGAAGAAGGATGAGAAGGACGATGGACTCGACCGCCCACTGTTGCCTTAAAGGTCGCACCCAACCATAAAGCAAAAGCACTCTTGCTGTATTCGTTCTTTGTAAACTTTCAAATGATCCCACCAGTTTTCGGAAAATAAAATTTTCTTCATCAACGTCATTTAATGTAATTTTTTTATGAACATTAATTGTGTACATTTATTTAAATCACAATGTGAAATACATTTAAAATCCCACCAAGAGACTCACCAAGCCACCTTGTGTGTCTTGTCGGTGGAGTTCTTTTTTAATACATTTTTTGTTGTTGTTTTTAACCATTTTAACCTAATATATACACATAAAAGAGAGAAAAATTAAGAATAAAAACATTTTACAATTTTCATAAAATTAACTCTTGATCATTCACCCATTCCTTTATTTTGCCTTTGTTCCATATTGTGTTTTAACCTCTAAAATCAATCGGCAATAAATTTAAAATGTTCGGAACGATATATTGCAGTGTTCGACTCCCATATTTATTGTTAATTTTTGGATAATTTATATAGAGCCATTTTCGTAAAATACTACATCAAGGGCGCTTCGCTGTGAATGAATTGGGGAAAATACTATGGTGGAAATGATTTAGCAAACAAATTTGTTTTTTTTCATCTCACTCTCACTATTTCTAACCATTGGTGGAAGAGCTTTCCACGCCATCAGTTCCGCAACAGCAAAGGCACGCTCGCCAAATTTAATGCGCTGGTTGCGAGCTGGTTAGATCACTTTGCCCATTGCAGTTGTAGCCGATCGAAGCGTCAGACATCTATCAATCAACTCTATATATATATAACGTGGTAATATTTTTCTTCGTAAATTGGGTGTAAATAATATGTAAAGTGGGTGTATAATAATAAAATAAACAATGTGTTGCTTTGTAATTAAAGAAACGACAGTAAAAGTTTATTCTTAATTAATCTTTACAATAATTTTCTATCTATCTGATTCTGACAGTTAACAATGTCTTTTGTTTTATTTCTGATGTCTTTTGTTTTATTCAGTGCGACGCATGCAACATCTGGTGGTAGAACTGTTTTATGTAGGTACTATTTGTAAGTACTTAATAAAATGTATAGGTTGGTACCTAGGTATTTTACTACATATGTATGTATATATATATATATATATATATATATATATATATATATATATATATATATATATATATATATATATATAAGTTACGAGAATTTGAGTAGTGTGGTTGTCAAACATGTGTGGAAGAGTGAATATTACACGTGTTAAATGATCACTTATTCGGCCTATGACAGCTCGTAAGCTCTGTTGATATGTCACAAATGATATTTTGTTTTTACCATATAACCAGCAAGGTATACTAGATCCAGTATGTTTATATTGCACTTCATTCTAAAGCCTATTTTGGCGTCAATCCTACATAATTCCTGAATGCATATCACGATTCCGCGTTGTTTGAATATGACATTTGGAATATACTCCATGCGCTCTCCGTCTGTGTCAATAAGGCTTTTAGGGTATTGCAGGAAGCAGATGCAGCCTTCAATGGCGAGACTGCGGACAATGCCTGCCTTCAGATATCCCCTGAAAAGGATCTACGTTCAACGGGAATTGTGTTGTGACTGGCACAGAATTTACTAAACGAGATATTTTGATACAAAGTCGGGTAGATAAATTAATTTGCAAGACAGTATTAGCAATTAATTATAAGAAAATTGTAAAACAAAGGCTTTTGAAATGTTTCTCGACTGACAAACTAATTAAAAAAGCAAAAACACTAAAAAATTAATTGAAGATTCACTGTAAGGCTTTAGTCATTCTTGTAATACAATAAATGACGTAGAAAACGTCACAAACCTGTAGAAAAATTGTAAATTCATTATTGTACCCAAAGTTGATGACCGTACTTACTACTCAAATTTTGGAACAAATATATGTATGTGTATATATATATCAGTCCGCCTCCGTGGTGTAATGGTCAGCATGTTTAGCTACCGTGCTGGAGGTCCCGGGTTCGATTCCCAGGGGGGGAGGTGAAAACAAATATTAGTGATTTAACACTGTAATATTTATTTAATATTACCCTGGACTGGTTCCTGAAGCGCAAGAAAGATCACCTTGCCTTCATGAAGTAATGATCAAGATAACACTGCGTCAATTCGATGCAGTGCCCTATGCACCATTAGGTGCGGATAAGGGTTATAAATAAAAAATCATAAATAAATTTAAAAAAATAAAATAAAAATAAATATATATATATATATATATATATGTATATATATATATATATTTATATATATATATATATATATATATATATATATATATATATAAATAAATATATATATATATATATATATATATATATATATATATATATATATATATATATATATATATATATATATATATATATATATATATATATATATATATATATCTATATATATATATATCTATATATATATATATATATATAAATTTATATATATAAATATATATATATATATATATATATATATATATATATATATATATATATATATATATATATATATATATATATATATATATATATATATATATATATATATATATATATATATATAAATATATATATATATATATATATATATATATATATATATATATATATATATATATATATATATATATATATATATATATATATATATATATATATATATATATATATATATATATATATATATATATATATATATATATATATATATATATATATATATATATATATATATATATATATATATATATATATATATATATATATATATATATATATATATGATTAAGTAAATAATATAAAGTACCTACTGAGTGGTTAAATACTTAAAATACTTTAAAAAAGTATTGTTAAAAGAACTTTTACAATGTACTAATTTTATAATTTGTACAATTTATCTTTATTGTGAACTAATTATTATAAATGGTAAAACCTTAAAATATTTCAAATAATAAATTTATATTATCCACTGACACTTCGTGATGGAATTGCATTTTTAATATATTATTAGATTAAAACCAATATTTTTAGCCTCTCCATTTTATTTTTATTTGACCAGCGACCGGGTTTCGTCTTTACCGACATCATCAGACTGGTATTTATATATTTAAAATATTACTAAATAAATAGTAAAAATATGAATTAAATGCTAAATATTACAAATATTAATAACAGATTATAAACTAGCATTACTATCATTTAATTGTAAAAAAAATGTAAAAACGTAAAAATGACTAGCCTCAAAGAAAATTCTTTAAATATTAAAAATATAAATAACAGGTTATACCTGTATACTAACGTTACTGAAATTTTAAAAATGGCCACAACAAAAAAATGAAAGTGACTAACCACAAAGTATTTGATTTAAATATTAACTTTTTAAATATAAAATTTTATTTTGTATCAGGGTGGCATAAGTTGGATCCTTGAGGCGGTAAGTTGAAACGTGGCCATCTATGTGCAGTATTGAATAATACATCGATATCTGCCGTGGCGCCAAGTGGTGGGCGGATACACAGTGGGGGGTGGGGGGTAGGGGAGGCAATAGTTCTGGGGGTGGGGGAGGCATTAGACTGGAGAGCGTTTGGCAATAGTACACCTGAGTTGACTAATATCTTTCAATAACGGAAGACAACAGATAGTACGTATAAATATGAGATTTTATTTACAGTGATAGTGAGGCATGGAGTTGGCAAAAGAAGGATGAAAGTAGACTGAATGCAGTCGAAATGAGACCTCTCAGACAAATGAGCGGCAAAACGATTTATGACAGATGAAATAAGGTAACACTCAATCTTGGTAACACTCATTTTTCACCATTCATCGGGTCATTAAAATAAAATTAATACGGTCTGACATTTAAACAAAAATAGAATTTTGAAAGAGAGAAAAAAAGTATTACCATACGACAAAGTTAACGTTGCTTTTACCTTACGAAATATAGTTTATTTTATATTTTCTTCAACTCTTTGAACGCGTTAAGGAAAAAATAAAAATTTATTTGAAAAATGCAAGTTTTCCATAAAAAAATTAAGTTTTCCATATAATTCCTTTTAATTGTTTAAGCCATGGACTACAGTCGAGCTCGGGCGACTTTAGTCGATTTACTGAAAATCAGTTAAGTATTTTTTTGCTTGCATCTCTATTTCCTCTTATTTCTTTTATTGTTATTACAATGTATTGTATTTGTTAAATCTTAAATCACTCGTAAACGAGTGGAGGCTTGGTAAAATAAATAAAAAGTGAAAACATAACCTAGTGTTTCTGAACAAACATTTGGACACACTCAAAATATATTCTTTCTTCTGCCAACTTGTAATGACTGAAGTAATCAATGCTAATATAAGATATGGTGCGGTACTTTTGTCTCTGACTGTACATTTCATATTGCCGAAAACAGGACCAAATAATTAATGATTGCATGACGTAGCACAAAGAGTGATAAATTGATATTTTTCATTTTATGCGGAAATTTCAATGTTATTCAAATAATAAAACAAAAACCATGAACGAGAAAGATAAGACCGATATTATATAAATCCAGTTATATGGGCAAATAAAAATGAGACGTGGTTTAATCGAAAAATGAGATAATGTACCGTATAAGACAGAGGTGGTAGATGACTATATCTTGGGTATTTCCAGTGGCGTGCACAGATTATTAATTAGAGTAGGCAGTAGAGGTAAGGAGCAAGCTAGGCACCACTTACTAGGGTAGGCAGTAGAGGTAGGTAGTAAGGTAAGCTGGTACTAATTAGCAAGGTAGGGTAGGTACTGGTTGCGTTTTTATATGTCACGCGGGTAAGTTAGGATAGGCACTGCTTTTCTGCCTATATGGAATGCACGCCCTGGGTTTATCTACGTATAAATTAAAATAGATTTAAGTTTTGTGCTGACATTTCTCGGTGAAACTGCATTTTAAATAATAAAATAAAGATAATGTAGTTTTAAGCAGAGGGCTATCACCTTTCATTCACGTGTTCATGATCGAGATAACACTGCGTTTATATTATGCAGTGCCCTATACACCATCGGGAGTGGATAAAGGTTTGAAGAAGAAGAAGAAACATAATTTTATATAAATTATGGTAAGGGTTTTAAATAGTATTAAAACGACGTATTTCACAAAATAAGCTCCATATATAATAAATCCATAAAGTAATCTTGATTTACGCTTCAACATCTAGATTTTGTCACAGTCACAAACTATCCATTAATTTAAATCCATATTCCTACCCTCTCGTCCAATATTTTTAACCCTTAATGGAATTTCATTGTAACACAATATTTCACAAACACATCTACCGGTAATATCCTCCACAGATAGTTTGTGCGAAAGAGGAAGATTCATCCCTTGCCGATGGAGTACTGAGTTACGAGCATTACCTCCAGTTGAAACCCTATAAGGGAGGCTTGGGTGAAGCTTTGGGGGGTTGGGTCTTTTCAAAGGGAAATAAATTTAAATATTACAAATTATAAAATCATTATTCATCCACCCGTTATATAGTTCAAAATAACAAAACTACAAAATTGGTATCCTTTATTGAATTCACATTGATGTTTTTTTTTATATTGGATATGTGACTAATAGGTAACTGTTATTTTTTCTAACTAACCATCACGCCGCTTCCCCTCAGGGGTAAACGTTTTCATGACAGATACAATATGTTAATGATGATCATACAGATTTAAAACAAACATTGACTTTTTCATGTTATTTTTTGACATCTCATCAAAGATGAAGAAGAATATGGAAGTCTGGGCATTTAAGGGGCTTACGACCGTCATAGGCGGGTAGAACTGGTGAATGTCACACGTGTGTAAAGTGATATCACATACTAATAAAAGAGTTTCTGCTTAATAAAAAGCTTCTTTTCATCTCACCAATAGATTTCTCTAGTGAAGTTTTATTGATTTAAGAACAATGTTTCAATGTTGGTTCGTATATACAGAATTTCCAAAAATTTGAGTAGTGTGGTTGTCAATCATGGGTAGAATTGCTGAATGTTACACGTGTGTAAAGTGATCACTTAAACTTGCCTATGATGGTCGTAAGCCATGTAAATGCCCATACTTCCATATTCTTCTTCATCTTCGATGAGATGTCAAAAAATAAAATACAACTTAAAAATAACATTTAATACGTTCGCATTTATTTTGTTATGAATCAATTGTGTTTTTTTTCATGTTTTTTAAAATGTTTTATTTATACTTTTTTTTCTTCGATTCGTATCGACGAATGCATTCTGCACTCAATCTTTTTACAGAGCTGAAAATTTCCTGAAATAATTTTTCAGCGAATGCAGTTTTCGAGGTGCTCGCAGATGAAATCATCCCCGCCTTGTGAAAGATAAGTGGGCGTTAGGAGTATAATTGCTCTACCGTGTTAAGGTCGGAGGGTAGATGGCGGGGGGGGGGAAAGGGGTGCGTTTAGGGGATGGGGAAGTTATTGTAGAGGAGAGCCTTTCTTCCGGGTGTCGCAGATTAAATCTCGGTACGAAAAGGTGAAAGAATCCTGAATAGCATTTGAGTGCCCTCCGAATAGTATTAAATATTTTATAACTCGTTTATTATATTGTTAACGTACTCTCGAAATTAATAAAACAGTCCGTTAATCTTTAATTGTTTATACAATCGTATTTGAATTTTCGGAGGTAATTGTGTGAGATATTTAAAAATTATGAGTAAAATAAACATCGTTTTTTTAATATTATTTTTTCGACATCTCAAGACTTGGAAGACTTGACATTTACGGGGTTTAAGACCATCATAGGCTTGTTTAAGTAATCACTTTACAAACATTCATCATTTCTACCCATGGTTGACAACCACACTACTCAATTTCTTGGAAGTTCTTTATATGATACAATTTCGAAACATTGTACTTGAATCACTAGAATTTCACTAGAGATATATATTAATGAGATGAAAAGAAGCTTTTTATTGCGAAGAAACTCTTTCATTTGTATGTATGTGAGATCCAAATCCTGAATTATAATCACATAAGTATATGAAAAACGCCAGAAAATATCATTTTCATTTTATTACTTTAGCTTATAATTTGACCAGTTAATTTATTTACAGCAAAAATCATGTAATTGGATCCAGAACTATCCAGATTTGGATACACTCAAAATATTGATGATCGCTTTTTGAATACAATCAAAGGGATATTTTTGCTGAATTGTTAATACATGAATGAGTCTCATCTGAAAACATGCTGAAACAAACAATCAGTGTCACATGAAAACATATTAAAACTCAATGAATCGTCAAAAAAATATTTGATAAAAACCGAATTAATTCAATCAAAACTGCTGGATACTTAAAGTCAAAAACATTGAAAAGCTGACTAAATGAAGTGAAAATTCAGACAAAATCTCAAACGAATATGTGAACAATCATACAAGGAAAGAATGCAAGGATGTTTGATTATATGGAAGGAATGAACGAGGAAAGAACGGTTAAACAAATTTATGATGCAAATGTAATTGGAAAAAAGAGCAGAGGAAGACTGAGAAAAACTTGGCACGATCAGGTAGGCCGGATACTTGAAAGCGGTCACGTTAAGAGTTAAAGTAATCGGCAGGTATGTATGAGAAGATGCCAGAACGTGGAAGAGGCGAAGAATGTTTGCAAAGACAGAGTGGTGTGGTGTTCTATTCTCGCCTACTCCTGCGGGGAAGTGGCGTGATAGTTAGTTAGTTAAAAATATGACCAATGCTTCAAATAAAACGACTCACAGCAACAACAAACCGATTTGAAACGGAGAATCAAAAAAAAACTAACTAACCATCACGCCGCTTCCCCGCAGGGGTAGGCAGAGAGAATAGAGCGCCACACCACTCTTTCCTTGCAAACATTCTTCGCATCTTCCACGTTCATGTATCTCCTCATACATACCCGCCGATTGTAAGGACTCCTAACCTGACCACTTTCAAGTATTTGGCATACCTGATCGTATGATCGTATACGGAGAATTTCATCATTATAATATACGAGGATATAATCAAATAGACGTAGAGCCGATAAACACAACTAAATTTGGAGTGAGATCCTTACAATATATTACCTTTACCCAAATTAACCAGCTGCCTGACATATCGCTCACTCCTTTCAAGAATGTCATAAATCAAAAAACTAGATTTTTCAGGAAAACGTTTTGAAAGTTTGAAAATATAATACAATGTATTAAAAATAAATATCAAGCCAATTATTGAACTTTTTACTGTGCAACAGATCTTTTTAGGTAAAACCTGAAGGTTTTTTCTCCATTTAAAAATATTCAGTTTATTTTAAAAAATAATTAAACAATACATTTTCTTCAAAATGCAAAAACAACACTTTCTGTCCTGTAGTGGGTAAATATTAAGTTAAAAATATGCCCCTTTCGCTGGGATATAGTACATTTTCTGGGCATTCCGAAAACATGCACAACTGAAAATTGACGATTTTTGATTTATGACGTTCTTGAAAGGAGTGAGCGATATATAAAATAGGACCCAATCAGGGATCCAAAATGAATGAACTTAAAAAATACTTTATGGAAAGATAAAAAAAGAGGCAAAGAATGTTTGCAAAGACAGGTTTGTCTGGCGTTTTATTGTATCTGCCTTCTCCTGCGGGGAAACAGCGTTATAGTTGGTTAGTTAAACCTTTACAATATTATCGTTGTCACCCTTTCACACGCCCATACTTTACAACCCCGTACATGAGAGAAACATTTGATTATTCATCAAACCCCTACTCATTATGTAAATACGAGTCCCTCGACTGTTATTATATGTGTCGCCTACTTTCAAAATCCGCCAGATCCATATAAGTCAATTTTACAAAAAATGCAAAATTCCCCGGGTAACGTTTATGTTTCAAACATTTGTCTACCTTTAGATAAAATATTATGAAATAGAGAATTTTACCATTATTCTAGATTTTTTTTCAGTATTTAAAAAAAACACGAGACACAAACCAATAATGACGTCATCTTAATTTTTGACCTATCCGCGCTCTCTGGTTGGCCCATACGGGTCAGAAGGCAAGTTCCATGAATATAGCGGCATTTGAAATACAACGCTGTTTTTAAGTATTTTTTAGCGGGGTTTTCAAGTATATAAATATTGAAAACAATAAAACCCACAATTGGCATTCCGATAGAGTATTTATTTTAAAATCTAAAATATAAAATTGGATCGGGCGGATTTCGAAAATAGGCGACAAATTTGTAAACTAGACATTTGCAGCATCCTATTGTTTTTTCGAAAATCTTTAAAAATTACAAAATAGTTAAATTAAAATAATAATAATAAAATAACCCTTATCCGCACCCCAATGGTGCATAGGGCACTGTGTCATATAAACGCAGTGTTATCTTGATCGTTTACACATGAAGGAAGGGTGATCAGCCCTCCGCTTCAGGTACCAGTCCATGGTAATATTGAATAAATATTACAGTGAAAAAATCACTTATATTTATTTTAAAGTTAAAATAGTGATGGAAATCTTTATTTAAAACTTTAGCAATTTTTTTCTAAAGTGGAAAAATGATATTATAAAATTGGATCTGGCGGATTTTGAAAGTAAGCGACACATACTTATAAGGTTTGCGTTAATGATATCAATTCCTGCGCACTTTGTCAGTAATGTTCTGTCAACGCGTGAGAAATACTATAACGCTTTAATCAAATAGAGTACCTTTTCAATTGTATTGAATATACTGTGAAGGTAAAATATCACCTAAGTTGGGAGTCGACGTTAGAAGTGATCACAGACATGCAGTATGTTAACCCAACGAAATCCATACACGTAAAGATCGCACCGATTCAACGAAAAAACGGAACCGAATTGGAAATGTCATTCACAACATTTTTAGGTATCCAAATCCTTGGTCACGTATCGCTCACTCCTTTCAAGAACGTCATAAATAAAAAATCATCAATTTTCAGCTGTGCATGTTTTCAAAATGCTAGCGACGTATAAGTTAGTGTCCAATCTTTGAAATTTTACCGAGTAAAAGTTAACGAAGCTTTTGCGAGACTTTTAAAATCCCCCCTCAAAACTTACTCCCTCAAGGTTCAGTAAACCTTGAGACTAAATGTAAATTTTCTCCGCTCGAAAATTCTCACATCAGTGGCTCTCAACCCCGTGCGCGCGGGACATGTGCGCCTGCACAGATATTGACGTACCCACCCATTAAACACGTGCGACCCTCTACTATCGTAGATAATTTGTGGGGGTCTATACCTTTTACTGCTTTATATTTTAAATTTTACTCTGCGTTTTCTTATTTATTACTTTCTAATTTGTGTTTCAATCTTGTTAACCTTAGTCCCATGTCCCATAATAAGTCATGGAAATTACTCATTGGCAATACTAAATATGTGACTATATTTGGATTTTGTCCGCCTCCGTAGTGTAATGGTCAGCACGCTCGGCTACCGTTCTGGAGGACCCGGGTTCGATTCCCAGGGGGGGTAAGAATAAATATGAGTGATTTTTTCACTGTAATATTTATTCAATATTACCCTGGACTGGTACTTGAAGCGGAGGGCTGATCACCTTTCCTTCATGTGTAAACGATCAAGATAACACTGCGTTTATATGACGCAGTGCCCTATGCACCATTGGGGTGCGGATAAGGGTTTTATATATAATATATGTGGAGGCCCTCACCAAAAAGTTACATTTCCAATATTGCACAAAAAATGCAAAATCCTTTAAATCCTTTAAATGCAAATCTGTTCTGTATACCGTATTCTATCGAAATCTTAATTAAAATTGCGACAAATCGCGACCAATATTGTGGTTCAAACAATAAGAAATAATTAATTAGCACCAAAACGTAACAATTTTACAAGCTAGGATTCCTGATTTCTTAAAATAATTCATAATGGAAAAGTAACTTTTGGTGAGGACCTCCACATTTGTTCTCACTTGTGCCTATCTTCTATTGTCTGCTGTCGATAAAATTAAGAACGGTGTGTTAAGATGGTTTGGACATGTAGAACGAATGAATGAGGAAAGACTGGTAAAACAAATTCGTGAGGCGAATGTAATTGGGAAAAGGAGGATAAGATGACCAAGAAAAACATGACATGATCCGGTCTGCCAAATACTTGAAAGTGGTCAGGTTAGGAACCGTAATAATCGGCGGGTGTGTATGAGGAGATGTATGAACGGGGAGGAGGCGAAGAATGTTTGCAAAGACAGAGTGGTGTGACGTTCTATTCTCTCTGCCTACCCCTGCCGGGAAGCGGCGTGATGGTTAGTAAGTTTCTAGTTAGTTTTCTTGTGTCTTTGTGTCTTTTTTTCTTCTTCATTCGTGGCTTTTCACCCCCCAAGACTGTTATAGACAGTGTCTAGTTATTTTTTTTTAATATTGTATTTTTAACACATCTTATGCGAGGCCCATTGAGCGTAAGATAATGATTGTAGCTGGCTTATTTAGTTAGGGTAATGTATTTATCACGACAGCGAATAAATCATTAAAATATTTTAAATCTTTCCGATAAAGAATAGAAGAAATGTAAACACTCACCTGCAATATTATGATGTTTTTATGAAGTGTTTTCTCACGTGTACTCAATATTTCTTTTTAATAAAGTCATCGTTATTATACTGTTATAATAGGAAATAAAGCAAAATATTACATAGGTTATAATAAAGACTTTATTATAAACCGTAATAATTAAGGTGATAAGCGGTCCCAGTTAAGGAAGGTGGTAATAAGAAAAAATTCAAAGGTATCAATAAAAATATATACTTATATAGAAATAAATCCAAAGTGGAGTGAATCAAAAACGTGTGGAAAAAATAGACGCACTTAAAGTATTGTGAATAATCAACGAAATTTTATGATTTTTTTATCGGTTGAAAATTTTAATCCCAAAATTGTCTATTCTGCTAGTATTTTGCGCCGAGCATTATTTAAAAAAATCTTTAATAAGCCCTCAAACACAAAAGGTTAGGAGCCCCTGTTTTATATAATACATACCATGTAAAATTTATCCGGAAGACATCATATTGATGACTACCAATTAAGGTAAATAGCACGTTGCTCAGCGAAGCCTCATTTTAGGGGTTGAATTTTCCCACAAGTCATCCATTATAAATAAGATGAACTTAAAAATTTGTCTGCCTTCGTAGTTTCCCTGTAAGCATGTTGGGCTTGTACCATTTCTAGGGTAAGAAGCTTTAAAAATCAGTATCTGAATACTGATTTTTGAAAGCTTACTGATAAAATAACTTTGAAGCGAAGTTTTACATTTTTTATCAGATATTATACATCATCAGATACTGAAATATTCACCATATGGATGATATATTCATATATCCCACATCATAAAAAATAAATGTCTTAATATGAGAAAAATATTCATCTTTCTTGCACAAAAGAAGATCTGAGCATCCCAGGACTTTAGTATTTATTTCATATTACCCTGGACTAGAACCTGAAGTGCAGGACTGATCACCTCACATATAATAAATAAATAAATCTACAGACTTTATAAAATTAAACAACTTTGTTTTAAACACTTTTTTGTTATTAGTACACTTTAACCTACCGGTTTCAACAAGAACCTTGTCATCATCAGGGTAAATTAAATTCTAAAACATTAAAAACGTTAAACTACTCAAAATTAATTACGTTCCCTTATCAAAAACTTCCACGTACTGGAATTGTGAATTGAAATGGTGCGTGGACGTTTTTGATAAGGGAATGTGATTAATTATGAGCATTTTAATGTTTTAGAATTTAATAAACCCTGATGATGACAAGGTTCTTGTCAAAACCGGTAGGTTAAAGAGTACTAATAAGAAAAAAGTGGTTAAAATAAAATTGTTTAATTTGGTTGGTTTAAGTGATTACTTAAACCAGCCTATGACGGTCGTCAGCCCCGTAAATGCCCAGACTTCCATATTCTTCTTCATCTTTGATGAGATGTCAAAAAAATAATACGAAAATAACTCCTGTAATTGGAGATAATCCAGATTTTGTGAACAAGTATTTGGACACACTCAAAATGTTGTAAAACGGTTACGTGTGAAATATTTGAAGATTCCCTTAAGATTAGACGAAACTTGCGAATGTATGCAAATAAGATTATTATTCTCTTTAGTAGCCCTCTCCAGCTGCGCGTGGATGTAATAATGTATGCGAAGGAAAAATGTTCCAGAGGTGAGATGAGTAATGCGCGGCCCTTGGATTGATGGCATTCATGTTTAATGGAATCGCTCTCAATTTCCCGCCATTCCGTCGAGTTTTTCTGGAATTTTCTGCAATCGCTGGAAGCGTGGGGCGTTTAGCGAGAATCGGGACCTATGCACGGATTAAAACGACAATTTTCACCGAAAAATCTGTATTTTACAAGCGACGTAATTCGTCAGAATACAATGAGAATATTCTTTTATTTAAAAAAAAATTATAAAATTTAACTAACTAACTAACTAACTGACCATCACGCCGTTTCTCCGCAGGGGTAGGAAGAGAGAAGATAAAGCCATATCGATTTGTCTTTGCAAACATTATTCTCCTTTTCTACATTCAATTCAATTCAATTCAATTCAATTCAATTCAATTTATTCAATAATTAATATATACATTACAAACAAACATTTAAGGCGTATATATTAAAAAAAACAAATTAAAAATTACACAAGAAGACTCTTGTTAAATGTGTAGAAGAATCTCGCTTCGGAAAACTCCTTCGGACACATGGAACAGATCAATATCCAATGTGATATTGTTCAACATAGCGGTAGCTCTTCCTACAGGCATAACCATCGGCAGGTTGGTCCTGTGTATAGGAATCTGAAACAATCTATGCCGACGCTGTCTTAGGTAACTATCGGGAACATACAGACCAATGCTCTGGATAATTTCAGGATTATCGATCATACCGCGCAACAATCGATAAAAATGCGTAATCAAATACGCATTCCTTCTAGTCTCTAAACTATTGTAGCCAAGCATACCCTGGAGAAACTGGGTCGGGTAGAGCCAAGGATAATAGCCGTACTCTCTCATGTAGAGATACCTCAAAAACTTCTTTTGGACTTTCTCTACCATAAGAGAGTACTTAAGCTCGTGTGGCCCCCAGATCATCGAGCCACTCTCGAGTCTACTTCGCACCAAGGAGTTATAAAGAGTTCTCAGCACGCGGGTATTTTCGAAAACCCTGGCAGTACGCAGAACAAATCCTAGCATTTTCAATGCATTACTACTGACTGCCTCTATATGATCGTGAAATGTCAGGGTGCTCACAAATCTAACGCCCAGATCCCTAACATTCGATGCTCGCATCAGATACATCATACATCATACATCATTCATACATCTCCTCATTCATTCATACGTACCCGCATATTATTTCCTGACCCAGCCACTTTACAACATTACAATTTTATAACATTCTAAACTTTATAACATCTACAACAATTTTAAAACATTTTCCATATTCCAATTCCATAGGTATTGTCTTTTTTATTATTTTACAATTTTTTTAGTAATATTGGTATGTAACCGCTCTTTTTCCCAGATTCTTAGCTTAGATAGCTAATATGCACCTCCATTAAAAAATAAGAAAAAGTCTTTATTTAATCCCATGCGAATTTTCATCTCTAGTAGAACATCACGTATGTTCAAAGTTAATTTATATTTTATATGTATGTATTTACCCTAAAGGAAGTAATAAGCAATGCTATTAGCTTCCGGCCTGAAAGCAGTTTCAGCTAAAAGATTCAGAGCCTTCACGCAGCACTGAAAAGGTTTCAGGTGATGTTGTGCTACAACCACTTTCTGGTAACTAATTATTAAGGATGTCTCAAAGACGAAGCCTTAGCTATGTAATCAAGTCTACGCCTTCACAAATTATGTACTCTCATGTGAAACTTGCTTTTGGAGAAAATTGGGCGATGACAAAGTTAAGTCATTTATATTGCACCATAAATTGTATAAATATTTTTAGTTTTATTTGGTAATAACCATTATTTCTTATATAAAAAAAGGAAAATTCAAAATGGATAAATATTACAACAAAGTGACTACCGAATCAATTTTAAAAAACTTTCGAAGCCAGTACGATTAACAAAGCCATATGTATATCAAGTAAACAGTTGTGTGTTATATACATATATACTTTAATCAATTGTGTATAAAAGTAGTATTTACCACGTAAAACATAAATTGAAATGGGTTAATATTAATATAAAGTAATTACCAAATCAATAAATGAAATTATTTATTAATAAAAAGCTCTACCTAATTTTAGTAATAAAAATATTAAATTCAGTGAAATTTTGACACGACGTTGCATTCGAATACGTGTTATATATATATATATATATATATATATATATATATATATATATATATATATATATATATATATATATATATATATATATATATATATATATATATATATATATATATATATATATATATATATATTTATATATATATATATATATAAATATATATATATATATATATATATATATATATATATATATATATATATATATATATATCTTTATATATATATATATATATATATATATATATATATAAATATATATATATATATATATATATATATATCTATATATATATATATATATATATATATATATATATATATATATATATATATATATATATATATATATATATCTATATATATATATATATATATATATATATATATCTATATATATATATATATATATAACGAAAATATTCACAAAAAGAAGAAAAATTGACTGAAGTAATAACATTATACATTTTAAAGTAATAAATAATTTTACAACATTTTGAGTGTGTGGAAATACTTATTCACAAAACGGTCGTAAGCCCCGTAAATGCCCAGACTTCCATTTCCTTCTTCATCTATGTTGAGATGTCAAAAAAAAATCACCCTAGTAAAGTTTGAAAAAAATAAAGAATCAATGCTTTATTTATTTTTATAACAAAATAATAACTATTTATTTATTGATTTGGCGTTAAATTTGTAGAACTCCATTTCAATTTATGTATTAATTTTTAAATCAAACACAGATTTTTTGGGTCTATTGAGTTGTATTTTATTAAAACGTTGTCACAATATTATTTTTTATGTGTTTTTTATTAAAATACAACTTAGTAGACTAAAAAAATCTGTGTTTGACTAAAAAAATTATTTATAAAATAATATTTAAAATAATAATAATAATACATAAGTAAACAGTTTTTTTCACATATATAATATTTTATTTGGCCAGTGACCGTGGAACGTCACGCGTCGTTACAGAAATCATCAAACTTTACTTTCCTTAAAATATTTTGCAATCAAAGTGCGTTTATTTTAATGACTCTTTTCCCACGTCTTCTTCGATCACGAAAAGAAGCCTTACCTCATTATGAAGTGAATGGTAGGTAGGAGCATTGAGCGAACAAACTGTTCGGTCGTTTTGAAGGAGCTGGTATTTTATATGACACCAATTTTCCAATTCAGTGACTCCCAAAGCAACTCTCCATTGTGTCGGTATTGAGACCACCCTCTCTTTATTCCAGGAAAATTTCTGAACGGGATTTAAGAGTAAAAATTCGATCGAATAATTACTATCCTTACTCTACCGACAAGACACATAACTTTGAGGGTCAAAAAAAGTAAATTATGTTTATGAATTAATAAATTAATGTATGATATAACTACATTTTTATATGCATATATAGGTGTTTTATTTTAGAGGTATAAAAATTCAACTCGGTTTTTGAATTCGTTTTTTTTTTCCATTAGCATGTATATAATTCATGTTTTATTTTGACATGTCATCAAAGACGAAGAAAAATATGTGAATAATAATAAGTAATAGGTCTGTGTATTTACGGGGCTGACGACCGTCTATGAAGGTCGTCAGCCCCGTAAATGCCCAGACTTCCATATTCTTCTTCATCTTTGATGAGATGTCAAAAAATAATGTGAAAAATACTCCTATAATTGGTGGTATTCCTGATTTGTGAACATTTAAAACATTTGAACATTTCAAGTATTTGAAGACATTAAAAATGTTGTATTTTTATAATTTTTTTTTTTTAATGTTTACTAATTTTTATAATGTCTTTTGTACCTGTAAGAAGTTTATTGAAGTATTTTATTCGCAAATATTTAAATTGGTTAGTTTTATCCAGTTGGCAATAGTTGTTTCTTTCATATTGTTTGAAGGTAGATAAAGCTTTATGTTGTGTAGATAGATAAAGCTTTATGTGTGTGTACAAAACACAGCTTCTTCGAACCCTTATCCGCACCCTAATGGTGCATAGGTCATCCTATAAACGCAGTTATATCTTGTTCGTAAACACATGAAGGAAAGGGGATCAGCCCACCGCTTCATGTACCAGTCCAGGGTACTATTTTATAAAGGTCTTAGTGAAAAAATCACTAAATATTAATATGACCCCCCTGGGAATCGAACCCGGGACCTCAAGAACGGTAACCGAAAATGCTGAGCATTACACTACGGGGCGGACAGCACAGCAGTAAGTTTAATTTGCTGAAAGTTTTTTTTCTAAATATGCTGGTCACTTGTTTGGGCCAAACCAGTGATTTCCCATTATGTTCATCTGCGAAGCTCTACCGTCCAAAGCTCATCAATAACAACCTTCTATTTTCGGGCGAGATCGCATTTTTCGTGCGAAATAAAATTTGCGAGGGAGGCGTTCTGTACTTACTACTTCAAAACAAAAAGTTTTAAAATTAATCTTCCTCTTTTTCAATTATAAAAGGAAAAAATGGGAGGATATTAGGGTTTATGGTTTTATTTAATCCCTTGGGTTATTAAGGATTATGTGCTATAGGGCGCTTTGAGGCGGTTTTATGTTGCTATCGGAAATTAAATCACATTTTTTGGATCCACCCTTTATCCGATATTCTAATTTATTTATATATTCCATCATTCACATAATTACGAATTACAATAATGCGCCCTTACCGAGTTTTCCCGTGCCGAGGACACATTTTACAATACTTAAACATTTTACGACGAATGATTAAACATATGGTAAACACAGATCCAAAATATGTAAAATAACATAACACAAACCTCTTTTGGTTAAAAAAATCTTACAATATTCTTCTGAAATAAAGTTGTACAACTAGCTTCCACTATCCATAAAGTCATTAAATAACGAAACTAAGCAGAAAAGAGTTATTCATAAATGGATAATGGAGTTGGGTAGATCTGAAATAGACCGCATCATTTGGCCATGTCGTATTTGATCGCATGTCATAAACAATTTTATTTCATATAGTTTTATAAATACGCCTCTTCCACATTCATGCATCTCCTCATACATACCCGCCGATAATTCCGACTCCTGACCTGACCACGCCCTAGTATTTTAAATACTTGATCATTCCAAGTTTTTCTTACTATCAACCAAATTCCCTTCATAAATTTGTTTTACTATCATTTACGTTTATGGCCCAGTATACCATAAAATCGCGACTTAATTTTATTTTAACCTAGGTAGCATTTGATGTAATTGAATTTTTGCATAAAACACAATTTTTGTATTGAAGAAATAAGTTTTTTTTCCGAATGAATACATGGTTTTGAAAAAAAAAATAATTTAAAGGTGTAAAAAAAGGTTTTAAAATACTTATTTAAAAAAAAATATTACTCCAATACACATTTTTGAAAATCGTTTCCAGAGACACGACCGGCTTTTCGCTCAGCCGATCACATACTGAATCTTTTTTATTTTTTTACAAAAATGTTAATAATATTAGTATATAACCACTCACCGAGATTTTTATGTCTACCGGTTTCGAGACGTACCCGTCTCTTCGTCGGGTGGTATTATTTGCATGTTGGGGTAGTGATTGTCCTGACGAAGAGACGGGTACGTCTCGAAACTGGTAGACATGAAAATCTCGGTGGGTGGTTATATACTAATATTATTAACATTTTTGTCAAAAAAAAATAAGCAAAAATGACTAACCACAAAGTAAATGCTTTAAATATTAATAATAACATACTAAATCATATAGATCGCGAGTTACCCCTTAGTGCCAGAATACATACATTATACACTTTTTAATAAAATTATCTTCGTTAATTAACATTTCTAAACGAAATTTCTTTCTCATTTGCGTTGTCAAAAAGGGTTTGTCCATAATGTATTGTAATCATTGAGTTTACAAAGGGATGTAGCAACGTCCAGATGTTTCAAACGATTCCCAGTTTCTTGTATGACCATTTCCGGGAACCCATATCCTTTTTCCGAACCCCCCTCCCCCCTTCGCTACGCTTCCGCTAAGGATGGGATGGAGACAGGAATTGAGAATATTCGAGGCTTTTAATGAAATTTTCAGCATCTGAAATAATTTGAAATATTTCATTTATCTGGCACGGATGATCTTTTAGATACGGACTAATGATTTCGAGAAATTTCACAAATTAAGGAAAAAATATTACACCAAGAACAGAAATTACTCAATGATTTCGACACACTAATCTGATGAGTACAGAGAGTGAGGTATTCACGCATCATCATATAATATAAAAACCTCACATCACCTGTAAATACTCAGACTTACATATTCTTCTTCATCTATGTCGAGATAAAAATAACTCAAAATATTTTATATAAAAAATTCGTTTAAATTTCTCTTTCCCGAGAAATTTTCGTATTTTATTAAACAAAACGAAAGAGGGGCATAAAATATAAAAATTTACGACATGAATATTTTTCTTTATAAGGGTGTCAACGTTTACCGCCACTCCTGAAAAACAGGAAAATATTTCATCAGGATATCCTCGAGTAGGCCGGGAGCCTTCGGAGGTTCGATTTGTAGCGATATTCCGGAAGACGTGACCATTTCGGCCATAAAACATCCCCCGATGACCGTAAAACCTGCCCATGAATACTGTTTCATGGATTTTCAGCCTATAAGGGCGTACCAAATGCCAGGGATGGGAACTGTGTTTATTAGGGGATGGACTCCACGTCGATAGTAATATTATTATAAATACTTTTCTAAGCTATAATATGATATTTAAGTAATGAATATTACTTGATAACATACGTATATAAGAGGTTATTAGAAATAAAAAGAATACTTAAGAATTTTTATCCAGTTTAACGTAATATACACACAAAAAAGAGAGAGAAAAATTCAAAATATAATTTTTTTACCATTTTTATAGAATTAACTCTCGATCATTTACCCATTCCTTGATGTTGCTTTTGTTCCATATTTTATTTTGACCTCTAACCTCCGTCGGCAACAAATAAAATTATGTATTATAAATTAAATGTATTTCTAAATTTTCTATACTCTTCATCTGAATATTTGTAAGCCTATGAAACACTTTATTATGGCAAATTTTCCTCGGTCTTTTTTTGTTCTTATTCTCAACTACATTTGCCTCACAAGTTTATCTTAGTGTTCTCAAAATTTGATTTTAATATCATGAAAATTTAATTTTTTTTTTTTTTACAAATAATCATAAAACTAATTACATGAGTATTTTGTTTGTATTTAAAACACACCTACAAACATCATGATTTTATTTCGATTACCTGAGTAGTAAGCAATGATTTTTATTTAATATGAAAGAAATCGAGCCACAATTTTTTTTAATCAATCCTGTCTAAATTTACCACAGGTGGACCTCGTCTTTCGCACATTCGACTTTCGCACATTTAAAAAAAAACTCTTTGGCAAAAATGCAAAAACCTTTTGTTTTCGTGCAGTGACCATATTATTATTACAGTGAAGATATAATGAGATGATTGAAATCATTCTAAACCCTTGACTAATGAACTTCTAATGGACCGACAAGAGAATGAAAATAATATACAAATTCAAAGTGATGAAGAAGAACCTGAAGAAAGCATCAAGACCTTAACAATAAAAAATAAGAACCGAGCTTTTATGCATCTCGAGATATTTAAAGAATTATGGAACAATGTGATCCCAATGGAGAACACATATCGCTCACTCCTTTCAAGAACATCATAAATCAAAAAAATTCATTTTTCAGGAGAACGTTTTTAAATTTTCAAAATATAAAACAATGTATTAAAAATAAATATCAAGCCACTTATTGAACTTTTTACTGTGCAACAGATCTTTTTAGGTAAAACCTGAATGTTTTTTCTCCATTTGAAAAATATCTAGTATATTAAAAAAAAATTAAACAATGCTTTTTCTTCAAAATGCAAAAACAACAATTTCTGCCCTGTAGCGGGTAAATATTAAGTTAAAACTATGCCGCTTTTGCTGGAATGTAGTATGTTTTCTGGGCATTCCGAAAACGTGTACAACTGAAAATTAACGATTTTTGATTTATGGCGTTGTTGAAAGGAGTGAGCGATGTCTCAAGTGAGTAGGGCGATCCATAATAGTACTTCATGTTACAGAACTCTCTATGAAGAAAAGAAAAAAAATAGAAAAATACAGCTAACTCTTGACTAG